>NW_020523687.1:0-235683 GCF_003368295.1 Carassius auratus | reverse complement strand
CCTTGATGTAGAACAATAGAGATCTGTTAGATCTGAGATGTGCTTGTACATTAATTATTGATAGGGCTATTGATCACAGAGGCCAGGCACTAATGATTGAATCCTTCATCCACAATGACAACAGAAAAACAGCTCGCTCTCAGCTCTATCTATTTATTGGATATAACAAGCAATGAAAATATCTGACAAAATACTTACATATTGCACATAATATAACAGTTTTTTTTATGTGTTGGTGTCCATTATGCACTATTTATGTGTTGATTCAATTAAAAAATGAAATATAGAAAATATTATCAAGAGTTATGAATATTTAAGTGAGTATATTCATATTTAATCATTATTATTGTAGAGACATTTTAAAATTGCACAAGGATTTCTGATCGTGTCACTCAGTTGACTCAGTGAATGGTGTTGCTGAATCACATGGATGGTGATACAGTGTGTGTTGGACCTCAGTAACAAAGGCCATGCAGAGCTGAGCTCCAGCACATGCACTTTGAGCCAGCATCCACCAATCACAGCAACTCAGAGCCAACGCTTTACCGCTCTCTGCTGATGGCAGTTGTTTTGTTTGGGCACATTCCCTCTCCACAAAGCTTCAGAAGACAACTGGGCTCGAGCGTTGACAAAGAAATCAGACAAAAGAGGCAAAGCTGGGACACCGTGAGGGACGTGCCACAGTGCAAACTGTCTTAGAACAAACTGTGTATTATAATACCATTAAACAAACATTATCTCTTTATGATTTTAATGCATTTAGTTGTCCTTAAAAAGATTGGTTAGTCTTTTCCAAGCCGTCAAATATCCCAGAAACTAAACGCAGTTAAAATTATATATGAACATTTGCATGGGCGCGGCACTTTTAAAATGAAATGTGCTTGCCCATGCAAAAATCGTCACTGTTATGAGTAGATGCTCTGGGTGGTTGCCAAGGCCTTGCTATTGCAGTGATAGTGTTCAGAGTGTTTGCTAAATTTGGTCTATTTTTTTAGTGTGTGTTAATCAAATATTTTTATCTTTACAACATCCCTTTGACAGTCATATCACAGTTCTCCTTAAAGGAATAGTTTCACCAAAAAAATTACAATTTGCTGACAGTTGCTCACCCGCCAGCAGACCAGCCAACATAAAGACGAGTTTGTTTCTATTATCAGAACACATTGGAGATATATTTATTTTCATTACATCACTTGCTCACCTCACCAATGGATCCTCTGCGTGATGATGGTGCCGTCAGAATGGAGAGTCCAAACAGCTGAAAAAAACATCACATTAGTCCACAAGTAATCCACGCCACTCTAGTACATCAATTAATATTTGTTAATATTGATTTGTTTTAGAGCTTGTAAAACAGTTTGATCTGTGCATATTTCTATCTGGATTCAGACTAGATTACGTTTTCACGAATAAGAAACGTTTATGGATAGAGAACTGGTATTTTCGCCAACTTTTCACTTCACAAACGTTAACTGATGGACTGTAGTCATGTGGATTACTTTGTGATGTTTTTATCAGCTGTTTTGGACTCTCATTCTGACGGCACCCATTCACTGCAGTGGATCCAATGTGTGAACAAGTCATGTAATTGCTAATTTCTCCAAATCTGTTCCCATGGCATACATCTCTTGCATAGGGGTGAATCTATTCTCAACAAATTTTCAATCAACAATTCCTTAGCTGTATGATTTGAGGAATCATTCATGTCTTTCACATTAATGGTGCAGAATGTGTTACACACTCAAATGTAATACTAAAAGGTATAATAAGTGGCAAAATATTTTTTGAGCAGCATGCATGTTGCCTGGAATCAAACCCACTATCTTTATGCACTGCTGACCAAGGCTCTACTACTGGGAAACAGGAAAATAACATCGGATTCGTCAATAAAAGCATTAGATAGTCCAACTTCAACATTAAGACCTGCTTGAGTCCCTATACTCATCATATTCACATATTTGAAAGATAGCGTCTGATGAGAGACAGTATGTTTGGCTGTTGTTGGATGAAATGAATCTTCTGCTGTGAATGCAGCATGCTAAAACTCAACAGGCTGCCTCATTCCAACTCCAACTTCATCAGAAAAATCTAAGCAAACAGCTAAGGAGCACTATGTTAACTTACATAGGAATGATTTTTTCTAAAGCTTTATTTGAAATCTTCTTTATTGTGTGCCTTCATCTCCATAGAGAATGAATTACACGATTGGACACGTGATCCGTTGTTGTTGCAGGGTATTCTATCCACAGATACTGAAACAAATGCTATGTGGAGCCTCCGCAGCTCTAAAAGAGCAACATATGAGCAATGCAATTTAATGAATGGAGCTCTTTAATCAACTGAACCTGATCCAAATCCACCCTCGTCTGTGAATATTCATTCTGCACTCCTCCTTATGTTCCAGGACGCTACTGCGAGGTGCACCAGATGACTGGAAATTACATTGTGGGATAAAGGACACCATGAAAGAAGTTCCTGATTTGGAACGAATCCGGACAGCCGTCTGCCCATGTGGTGGGATGGATCAGAGCCGCTGTGGGTCACCATGCAGAAACTAGGGAAAGAGAGTCTACATGTACTACTGGGCCCAGGTCAGTGGATGTCATACTGCTTTATCTGTACTGGCAGAGTAAAGTATAAATAAAGGGATTTTTATATCCAACGGCAACTGGCGTCACACAGAGCCCTCCCTCTATGCCAGACTCATTTGATCAGTGTCATTTTAAAAGGACAAGCTACTCCAACTGCTACTTGACATTAAAATAGCATTGCAAGGTTTCCAAGTGGAGTGTTCAAACTTTCAAAAAGGCTTTTCAAATGCATAGTGATGCAGGTCACATGGTCTAAAGTGTGTTTCTGTCCATTTAGGTTGTGAAGTGACGATTCGTGGAGTCCGACCTACATTCTGTGAGGAATATGTGTACAACCCTTCAGAGAAGAACCTGATCGACTCCATGGGAGAGTGGTCTGAATATGTTGAAGTAAGACCAAAAGCCCAAGACATCCTTTTACACAGATAATGCTGTTGCCTTTTCTGTCTAGATGAAGCCAGGCAAGCTAATTTATCTTAAATGAAAATGAATGATATGTTTCAAACAGAAGCGATAAAGCAGACATGGCTGGGATTTATTACGAGAAGATTGATGTGGAAGGACATCACTTTGGGCCACATTCTCCGGAAATACAGCGCGCCATTCGCTCACTGGACCAGGCTTTCCAGACCCTCAACCAGAAAATCAAGGTACATGAAAATTAAGGTTTTACATGAGTGAAAGAAAGAGAGAGAGAACAGTACTTGCTGTTTGTTCTACCTGGCCATCTAAAACACATTACTGTATGTATTTGTTATTTTTTTGTCAGGAGAAGAACATGAGAGATGATATAAACGTGGTCCTGTTCTCTGATCATGGCATGACAGAGCTCCAGTGGATGAGAAAGTCATTGAACTGCGACAGCTACATTGACATGACGCACATCATTAAAATGATGGACAGGGGGCAGTGGTCAGTCTGTGGCCCCAAACAGGACAAGTTTGAAGAGGTGAACTCAGCCTGTCTCTGTTCTCTTTTCATCTGCAGGTTTTCCATGAGAACTCATGTTTACAGCAAGGCGTCAGCACCAAAAAAAAAACACTCTCTTATTTTAAATCTGCTGTTTTGAAAGGAAAATACACTTGGTGTCAGAATTTGTCAATGTGAAAAGGCAGTGGTGTACTTTGACCTGCTGTCTTTAACTTAAGTGATATTTCTGAATGTAAAGTATGCTTATACTTTGATGAACTGGCTTCTGTGTGTGTGTGTTGTGTGGTGTGTGTGTGTGTGTATATGTGTGCGAATTAGTAAATCGTTGCGCACTTTTTATAAATCGAGGGAACTAATTAGTTAAATCGTGCGCACATTTATAAATCGAGGGAACGAATTAGTAAATCGTGCGCACTATTTATAAATCGAGGGAACGAATTAGTAAATCGTGCGCACTTTTTATTAAATCGAGGGAATTAATTAGTTAATCGTGCGCACTAATTTATAAATCGAGGGAACGAATCAGTAAATCGTACGTACTATTTATAATCGAGGGAACCAATCAGTAAATAGTGCACACTTTTTATAAATCGAGGGAATGAATCAGTAAATCGTACAAAACTATTTATAAATCGAGGGAACGAATTAGTAAATCGTGCGCACTATTTTATAAATTGAGGGAACGAATCAGCAAATCGTGCACCACTTTTTATAAATCGAGGGAACGAATCAGTAAATCGTACGCACTATTTTATAAATTGAGGGAACGAATCAGCAAATCGTGCACACTTTTTATAAATCGAGGAAATGAATCAGTAAAATCGTTACAAACTATTTATAAATTAAGGGACGAATCAGCAAATCGTGCACACTTTTTATAAATCGAGGGAACGAATCAGTAAATCGTACGCAACTATTTATAAATCGAGGGAACGTATTAGCAAATCGTGCACACTATTTATAAATCGAGGGAACGAATTTGTAAATCGTACGCACTATTTATAAATCGAGGGAATGAATTAGTAAATCGTGTGCACGTTTTTGTACATTGAGGGAACGAATTAGTACATTGTGCACACAATTTAGTCTACTATTTTTTTTCCTGCATGTCATGTGCGGGGCTTCGTAGAAAGTAATGGCAATCCCAAAATTTTGTTTTAATAGTTTAATGCCTTGTTTTTTCTTTAAGTTTTGGGTTGAAATGTGAACCACTTAAACTGAACATGTTTGTATGTGTTGATTCAGATCTATCAAAACCTGAGCACAGTGGACAACATGAATGTTTATAAGAAACAAGAGATCCCAGACCGCTTCCACTACAAGAACGGGAGGTTCGTCTCAACGCTGACGCTCATTGCAGAGCCTGGATGGTTTATCACAGAGGTCAGGGAGGTCATTCTCTACACAGTCTGTCCTGAATGTGCCTATGGCTGTTTGTGGGGTTGTTTTATGATTATAGCAATCTAACCAAATCTAGATATAGATGCAATAGTTTTATTTATTTATTTAGTCTACCTGCCTTATCTGCACTATTGAAACTTATTGTAGCGTATCATAGAGCAATTTTCACGATTCGTCATAGCAGGGTGTGGAAAATTCCCCACATGTCCTTGTGATCTATTTAATATGTTGCTTTGTACTTTCCCAATAAGACCGATGCCAGGAATCGCTTCAGTCATGATTCAGTCTTGCATATAAAACCAAAAAACAACAGTATTCCTCTTGTGTGCTTGCCTGCTATAGCACAGATTATCTCAGTGATGCGTCATTAGCTGACCACAAAAACATACTCCGAGGATAAAACACCAAGACATCAGTCTAATTCCAACATTGCAGGCTGAACGCTAACCTCTGCACTTCCTGCCTGTTTTCACAGAATAAAGCCAAGCTGCCCTTCTGGAAAAACGGCACAGAGGAGGCGGAGGGCTGGCAACACGGATGGCACGGTTATGATAATGAGTTTATGGACATGAGGGGGTTCTTTTTGGCACAGGGACCAGGTAAAGTTCAGCAGACCTCACTATTACTCTGCATATTTATGTATATTTCAAAAACATGTATATGTTTATAATTTATATTTGGAAATTAATTTTAAAATCTAAGCCTTATTTTTACATGTACAGTACATTTCAATTTGTAGAGTATCATAGAATTATTATTTTTTGATTCATTTTAAAGTAAAATATATATACATATACAGGGGTGCATATAGGTTTTTCAGCCCTTTTTTTAAATAAACAAAATAATAAATGGAGTTTGATAATTATATAATTATATCTTTAAATAATAATAAAAATAATTAATTCAATAAAAATGTTTTGATAGCACCTGGTGGCTGTTGGTGTATAAAGCCATAAAAAATCTCTCAGGAACCTCTTTTTTTATATCAACTTCAAATTTGGACAAGGCTTTCATTTTATAGCAATTTTGGATTAAAAATATTTAGGAAAATATTCCTTTTATATAAAATAAAATGCTACATTGCATTTTCTTAACAGTGAATTTAAACTTCTTAAACTGTTTGATACTTTAATATTTTGAAATGATTCCACTTTTGCAATAATCTGCAGATTGCCTTCTTAAAAAAAAGGGTCCAACCTTATGTCTGTATTCCAAATCGTCTAATGGTTAGAGAATCGGACTTGTAACCCAAAGGTCGCAGGTATATATATATAAATATATAGATATAGATAGATAGATAGATATAGATAGATAGATAGATAGATAGATAGATAGATAGATAGATAGATAGATAGATAGACAAAAATATATAATATTTGATAAAACATGTTTTAACTTCACATTAATGAAAGAATAACCGTAAGAAAAAGAAAACTTATCATGGTTTCCACAAAAAAAAAAAAAAAAGATCTGTATTATTCAGTATTTAATTAAAACAGTTATACAAATTGTGGATTTGTTTTTATTTTGTTTATTTCTTTTTTTTTTCAGACTTCAAGACGAACTTTCGCGCTGGTCCCATCCGAACAGTGGATGTGTATAATGTTTTGTGCAAGACGCTGGGGATCGAGCCCCTGCCCAACAACGGCTCGTGGTCTCGTGTGGAGTGTATGATGAGGAGCTCGGCTGGCGCTGTACGAGCCGCTCTGATCTACAGCTGTCTGCTGCCGTTGATGCTGCTGCCGCTCTAGAGGACTCCCCCAATGCTTTCACTGCGGGAGCGCACAGATCAAACACATATTTTATGACTTTGGGTGTGCCATGATGTCGGATAAGTGCCAAGAAAAACATTTTTAGGGCTATAAGCTTTTTGCTGCACTTCCTCTATTTTTGAGTTGTAAATATCATTCATTGATGATGAAGTAGAAGAAATGATGTTGGTGTTAGATTAACCAATTTGCACTTTCTCCCTGAAAGATTTATATTTTAGTTTTTTTTAGCATTTTGTTAGTGGTCTCCATCTGTTTTCTGTTGTTTTGTGAGTGGTCTATTTGCATCTACTCACACAGGGCAGTTTTTGGATTACTGTAAAATTACTTGACTATTTGGCTAGTATCACATCTCTGTCAATATATATACTGTTTTAAATGCAAGGCATTATTTTATTCTATTGTTATTATTTGTTTAATTTCTACTGTAGATTGTATAACTATAGATTCTCCATCTCTTTAGAACATGGTTTGCCTAAATAAAAAAAAATGTATTTCCTCAATAAAATTAAGGTTATTCCTTCTAAACTCAAATGCTTTTGTTATTTTGTAACTCCATTTGTTCATAAATAATATTGATATTGTAAGACACGGGGGACTTTTATTCTATATATTTTGATTTCACAGCAGTGTTCGATCTCGGGACGCCATCTGTTGGTCTGGCTGTGAACTACACTGAGCTGACGTGTTCATAATTTTATTCTCCATACAGTTCAATTTTAAACTTTCCCGATTTACGTTTATTAGTAAGATAAATCTAATAATTTTAATGTCTTTTGGCGTTTTAGTTCAGCAAGACCTTTTTAATAATGCTTTAAAATCATAAAAAATATTTTAAAAGACTAAACTATTAATAAGACAGACAAGTAAATGAGTAAAACTTTGACACGTTTCAACATAAAAAAGTCTTGTTTTTCCAGTTGACCAGGTAAAGAGTAATGTTTAAGATGAACATTAGGTGGCGCAAAAAGACCATTTGTTTGCAAACAAGCCACTGTAAGACTCGCATTCCTTATTCCTCATTTTCCCAACAAAACACAAACAAGCAACCGGACACACAAAGTATGTTATAACCAGTCTGGGTCATATATTTTTCAAAAGATTTAATGAATTTCACTGTTCTTTGAACTTATTGTTTTTGAAATATGGCCTACTCGAGGCTCCGTTAGTCGCCATGTCGTTTTCCTACTACGGGAAAGACTTGTTCTTATGAATATTAACCAGATTAATACTGAAGTTGCTTGGTAACCTTCCGCCAGCTTTCAGTCACGTGATTAATAATTATTCATGAGGCAAATCTCATTCGCTCATTCGCTGGGCGACTAACGCCTACGCGCTACCGTCTGCTTTTCGACCAATCAATATGGGCGATTAAGCGAACGTCACGTTACGTAATTAATATTCATAAGCAACCGCTTCTCCATAGTAGAACAACTCGCTTATTCGCCAGTCGCCACTCGAAAGACAGCTGAGGATCTAAGCAGAGCTAAGCCCGCTTGTCAAACCGACGGATTGAGAAGAAGTTTAATGTTTTTCGCCACATTTTCGATCAATTGCCATATATAATGAAATTACCGGCGAATTAACACTTAGTATTTACATCGTTATTTCACGTCTGAGGCTTCGAAGTTGAATTAATCGCGTGATGCCTCTCCGTTGTTTGTACAGGCGTCAATGGACCCGACCGCGTCTCGAGATGTTAGGATGAGCTCGTGTGGACATCTGCTTGGTTGTTTCTAACTTGACGTTCTTTGGGTCCACTTGATGTTCCTTCTGCATTTGTGGAGGATTTGAATTAGCAGCCATCTAAGCTGTCCCAGATCCAGCCACTGTTTCTGGCTGATCATCGTTTCTATTGCACTGCTGTCATTGAACTGCTCAGATGCAACAGTTGCATGTGTATTTCTTGTATTCAGTGGCTCAGACGCCCGGATCGTCTGCGCTGCCCCTCTGAATTGAAGGCACACTTTGTGATGAGTGGAGTTTGGGCTGGGAACTCGAGGGGCATGCAGCCTGTCTGTTGTTGTGCGCACGTGAGGACATGTCACTTTCAGCAGCAGCAGCATCATGCATCCTGATGGCCGAAGCAGCATCAGCATCAGCAGCAGCAGGTCGGATGTCCTCATGCCCAGCAGCGCTGTCTTCCCGTTTCTGGTCGTCGGCATCGCGGCGGCGGTACTGCTCTTCCAGCTCGGCTCTGGAGGACTCACTCTCACCTCGTTTTTCCTCAAACTCTTTCTTTATGTGTCCTTCGCGTTGTTGTGTTTCCTGCTGGGGAGTCTCGGGCTGCTGGTGAAGAAAAGCCCCGTGAAGATCAGCAGGTTTGACACCACACGGAGACAGTCATCGAAGCTCGTGGATTTATTCAATAAGTTAATGGTAAGGCTGATACACATCACATCACAACATCCACACAAATACACCCAAACAATAATTCACACTGCCACTGTGATAGTTTCAAAGAATGAGACGGTGTCTGATGCTGATGACATGTTTACATATAAATATGCAGGTTATTTAACAAGGATAATGTGACAAAATTAAGTGTAACAGGGAACTGAATTATATAAATCGTGATTTTGGGGTAAAATTGTGTAATACATTCAACAAAAGGAAACAAATGACGTTTATATATTTGTTTAAATTAATATTTTATATTAATATTTATATTCCTCTTATTGTTTTGTGGTAGATGTAAATACATATAATAAAGTACATAAACCTATGTATTGAAGTTTACATTATATTATCTATCTATCTATCTATCTAGCTATCTATCTATCTATCCATGCACGCACATAAAAAAAAAAAAAACATTTAATATATGTTTGTTTCATGTAAAAGTAAATGTAAAGTCATATGTTAAAAATGTATAACTTGAAATAAATAGATTCATTCACACTGTAAACAAAACAAGAATACAAATATTCAACTGTAAAGACTCAATATACACAAAGTAAATATTACACAATTTATTAGCAAATAAATAGAAAACTCCAGTTCTCACAAATCAGCCAGACTTTATTATCTGGTTCTTGTTGTTGTGATTGCGTTGTTAATCTCAAACTGATATCATAAAAGTACTTTATTGGCTTGAACTGTATAGTCCACATAGGATCAATGCCAGGACTTGTAACCCATGTAACTGGTACTAAAAGTGTCCTTCAGCTGGGTCTTTAAATCGATAGTCTTCTTCTCTCTGTAGGGCCGGTTCTGTGTTCCTCTGCTGGATTCAGCCCAGACCAGGAGGGTTGTGGTGTCTCTCAATGTAGATAAAGCCCTTAAAGAAGGTGAGTAGTCCCCGACAGTCTCTAGTGGATCAAAGCCATTCAGTTTTCACCCTTTTGAACTGTTTTCTTCTTATTTGTGAATGCAGTGTTAGCCTGTGACATCAGCGTGTAAACAGGAAATAGTTATCCAGTGTAAGGCGGCACCCTTTGATGGGACTCATAATAAATAGTCCTTGTTTGATCAGTGATTACTATGAAATTATTTCTGTGTTGTATCGTTCTGATGCTGAGGATGCTGTTATTAACTGAAGCATCTTACAGATCCTCCATCTGTAGCTGCATTCTCTAAAGGGACACGTTTCATGTTGAAATCTTTCATTGATGGGGATCGTTTTAATAGGCCAAAGAGGACGTGAAGTGTGTCAGCTTGTCAAAGAGAGATCGAGAGAGAGAGATGATGGGATCCGGCAGTCCACAAAAGCGTTTGTCTTTGCTGATGATGAAATCCTTGTCTGCTGTCTTCCCCGTTTAAAACTGCAGGACATCACGGCTTAGATGAAAACAGGTGTGAAATTAAAGGGCGTCTGGCTATTTTTAGACTAATATGTGTTTTGCGCATGCAGCCAAGGAAAATAGGCTGCCAGTTTATATTATTTCGTAAAGGTGCAAAATGCTTAGCATCTGCCAGATCCTCCAATCGTTGTGTATGGTTTTCTCTGACCTACATTCGGTTGAATAATTTAACAAAATATGTACGCAACAGAAAATCTGTTCGAGAAATGTTTATTTATTTACATCGAAATGAACACTCTGGGATTATTTTCTCACTTTCATGCCGTTTGAAGCCTGTTAGACGTTCGTTCTTTTGTGGAAACACAAATGGAGATGTTTAGAAGAATGTTCAGCTGCTCTTTTCTGAATTGTAACATCAAGCTCCAAAACGGAAAGAAATAAAAGTGCCATGAGACTCCAAACTGACTGAAGGCTTACGTAAGGTTTTATTTGGCATATGAAATACTAGCCGAAAAAATCTCACATTTTGAAATAGAACTGTTTATTTACATTCAAAATTTTGGCTATTATGGCTTATGTAGCTCATCTACAGGTAGTAGATATGAGAATATAAAGCTCATACTCGAGGAGGAAAAAGATCCCAATTTTTTTTTAGGCCCAGACTGAGCGAAATATGCAATTTGGTGCAAATGCTGAAAAACAACAACAACTAAATCTATATATTTCTTCATCCATTTGTTGATATTCAGTATATCTTGAATTTGCCTTCTGTTTGCACCAAGTTTGATGTCTGTGGACCCATTTGTTTTCGTGGCCCTCAACCGAATGCAACATACCAAGTTTAAAAACCGAATGAGATTTGGGAGCTGCTGTGGAGGGAAAGATTTGCAGTTTATAGTACAATGTCAGTCTGTTCCTCTCACAAAGCTGTTATATAACAGCAGAAGATTTGGAATAAAGTGCACAAGGGTTTTGAATACTATGTAGTTACCATGTGCTTTCATTGTTTACACCGCTCTTTTCCGTACAGAATATCTCCTTTTGTGTTTCATGGAAAAAAGATGTGATCAGAGTGAGTAAATGATGGCTGTTTTTTTTTGGTTGAGCTATACCTATGGTCTCTTGAACAAGAAAACCATCAGCTCGGCACACAACAGCGTCAGAGATTTTCACCTTTGATTTCGTGTCAGTCACAAGACTGCCTCTGTGTTCCAGCACTCAGACTGGCTGCATTTCTTTGGCTTGTTTAGAGTTTAAGAGTCCAGAAGCAGAACACAGAACATCTGAGGTTTCCTGCAGCAGTCTCAAAAGTTGGCCGATTACGGACTTAAAATGTCTGAATGTCACTAATGTGCAAGATATTTTCTCTTTTATGACATCACTTTTTGTCATAATCTTTTACTCATGTTTTAGTCATTTCAAATTGGATATATGAAGTCGGTTCAGAATGTTCATCCAAAAATGAAAATTAGCTGAAAATTACTCAGCCCCAGGCCATCAAAGATGTAGATGAGTTTGTTTCTTCATTGGAAGAGATTTGTAGAAATGTAGAATTACATCACTTGCTCACCAATGGATCCTCTGCAGTGAATGGGTGCCATCAGAATGAGTCCAAACAGCTGATAAAAAGATCACAATAATCCACAACATGACTCCAGTCCATCAATGTCTTGTGAAAAGCTGCATGTTTGTAAGAAACCTGAACAATACTTGGACATGAACACAATAGAAGTTAAAGGAAAATTCCCGCAATAGTAGAAAAACAGACCTGTGTGTTTGTCCAGCAAATTTTCATTTTTGTGTCAACTATTAATTTAAGTGTTTTCGTGCTCGTTCTTTAAAATAAATGGCCCCCAAAAATATAAAAAGGCATTAGATATAATAATCATATTAATAATAAAACTGTTGAATAATTAATGCAGAGACATTCACATATTGAAGGTCCATCTGTGGCCTCTATATATATATATATATATATAGTCGTCATTATTTGTCGTCATCAGTCGTCATTATTTGGACAGTCGTGGGTCAGAAGGGTTGTAATCTCTCTCTCTTTGTCTGTAGTGTTGCTGTTTTATTTTTGGATAGGCTTGAGAAAACAATCTCTGTCTCTGACCGTGCAGTTTTTCCCTGTCTGTCACTCTCTGTCTGTCTGCTGGAGTGTGTGGGTGGAATAACATTATAGCAGAAACCACTAACTGCATCCATCAAACATGTCTTTCACCTCAGTACAGACATGTACACACACACACACACACACACACACACACACGCGTTTGTTTTTCTGTTATGTTGGAAACTTTCCATGGACCTCTATTGTTTACATACTCAGTTGTTTTCTATTTTTTACATAACCCTCACACAAAACATGTTTTTTATGTTAAGACCTTTTGTTTGTTTTTAAACCGTTTTGTAGGTTATTTTCGGGTTATTCATATGGACCCAATGTTTTGTCAGTCTTTTCATACCTCCACGATGCTTTTGTCTGCGTTCTGAAAGCTCTCAGAGAGCACACTTCATCTGATGAATTCGATTACAAAAGTGCTGTGAAATGTGCTGTGGTGCTTCATATTACATAAGCATTTTTTTAAGAGTCACTTGCTGTATTTAGTTACATTGTGTAAATATGGCTACATGAACAGAAACACTTTCTGTATATAATTACTCATTCTCTATGAATACTTTTTTATTTTTTTATATATATATATTATTAGGGCTGCACAGTTAATTGAATTTGTAACTTTAAGAAGAAACCAATCCGATGTTTAGTTGACGTTTGAGTCTTAATACTACAGAAAAGCACTAAAAGTTTTTCATATAAAATACAGCATGCAGTTGCATCAAACACTGGTATAAACATCATTCAGTGTAAATTGTGATAATCGTAATTAATAATCACAATTAAAGTTTCAAGGGAATAATTGACAATTAGGATTCTTGTCATAATTGTGCAGCCCTTATAATATATATATACTGCCTTGTTTTCCAGTGATAATTGACATAAATGTCAGGTTTTCTTATATATATATATATATATATATATATATATATATATATATATATATATATATATATATATATATATATATATATATATATATATATATATATATATATAGAGATAGATGGTAGTTATGTAATTTTATAATTAAAAATTACATTTTATATATATAATGTGTGTATATATACATATATATAAGAAAACCTGACATTTATGTCAATTATCACTGGAAAACAGGGCAGTGGGTTAGGTGTGGGCTTCTTTATGTTTTTAGAAACATTGTTATTTGTCTCTCCTTTTTCTGTTTTTCCTTTTTTTCCACAAGAAGTATCAGCAGCGGTCCATATTTTCACATAAGATTAATCCCCACTTTAGTTGTTTAGTTCTGAATATGGACATGGGCATGCACTCTGTGTTTTTCCTTGCTGCCAGCAAACAGCATCACATGCATAATTGCATATGTCCAGTAATATGTTTCCCATTATAAGTCTGTTTCTGATATATATAAATGTCACACTCTTTCTGGCCCGTGTTTCTAACGCCTCTGACTGATCACATGGCCAGGAACAGCTGCTGGTGCATGACAGCTAATAGCGTTAACATGAATGAGGAATTCAGCCTCAGTCTCCTAATGAATTGTGCGGGGGGAACGG
The DNA here is from genome assembly GCF_003368295.1 of Carassius auratus. Taxonomy (NCBI): domain Eukaryota; kingdom Metazoa; phylum Chordata; class Actinopteri; order Cypriniformes; family Cyprinidae; genus Carassius; species Carassius auratus. Next base: position 221,595 of record NW_020523687.1, on the reverse strand, counting down.
GATCCATGATTATAATAATGAGCTTGCTTACACGGTTTGATCCCTTTAATTCTCGGTACACTGGAGACCCTGTTACCAACACAGAGCTGACACACAGCGCTGGTGAACACCGGACACTAGTGTGGTCCCTGTCACAGAGAGTCCTTCATCCAGACTTATGGGTCTGTGTTTCACTCTCATACACATGCACTCTCTTCTGCTGCTTGCAAACTGAATGACAAGTCCACATATTTTGAATATGTTTAATATAATATATCATTGCAGATAGTAAAGGCCAATTCTGCAGCTGTACCCTTCATTGAGAAACATTGAGGAGGGTGTAACTAGGGCTTGCCTTCGCAACAAAGTTGATGATGTTCCATAACTGATATGGTCTTCTGATCGGGTTTCTCTGCATGACAAATGCACATGGACCATTAGCTGCTTTAAACACATTACTGACCCAGGATCAGCTGTCTTTGATGATGTAAATCGGTTTTCATGATGCACACTTCCTGTAGATCAGCCTGATGGGTCAGAGATGGAGAATAGAAGACTTTAATGACTAATTCCTGTAGAAGATATCTGGACCATATATTTTACAATATATATTATAATAATGTTTACATCCTGCACATACTATATATTGCAGAAATAGTAGTATGCAGTTTCCTTTATAACTCATATCTGTGTTAGATATGTTGGGTATGTGAAATCATAGTCTTGTAGGCATGTTTTGGTGATTATAGTCTCTTTTGAATACGTCTGCAGTGCAAACGTTGTTATCATACTCCCTTCTGGGTGTTTTTACGCACCGATGACAAAATCCCATCAGCACCAATGTCACACACCATAAATAAGCAGTGAATGCAGTTGTTTGGCATCCAGTGTGACTTCTCTGTGCTGTCAGAATCTAAAAAAGGACCAAAATAACCAAAGAAAAGCAATCAGAGGGAAGCATTATATGTGTGGTAGTTTGAGGTTTTCTGGACCATGATGATTCAAGCTTTAAATAATTCTAAATAATTCAGAAAGCTTTCTCTTGTGTTGTGTTTATGTATTCAGCTGGTGTTTTTAGCAAAACTGTGCTTCCTGTAAACAACCTGAATGACTCGACTCTCATTTAGCCACCCTTGAATTTTTTTGGGGAGGGTTTAGTTCACGGTTGCTTAGTCCATGATCAGCCAAACCACAGTAGGAGTCTTATGATAGACCTTATTATTGAGTCTAAAACAGAGAATTTCCTGTAAAAGGAGAGGGTTATACTCGTGTTTAAAGGTCAGCTGCTGCATGTTTTCATTGAATTTTCATCGATTTATAACTAATATAATTTTTCTTTCTTAAAGGTCTGTGACGTGTGGATGTGAGACTAGAATGATAACTAATGTTTTACATTTTGCATATGGCCCTGGTCCTTCATTAAGGAGAAAATCTCAGCATATATGTCTCATTCATTATGTGAAAAACAGACAATTTTGTATCATTATTCAGTGAAGATCACTAGTTTTGGTAAGTTAGTAAGGTTAAATTCATATTTTTATTTAGCAAGAATGTGTTAAATTTATCAAAAGTGACCGCAAATATATTTATAATATGAATATTTATAATATAAAAACAAACTTTCTATTCATCAAAGAATCGTGGAAAAAAAAAAATTATCACTGTTTCCACAAAAATATCAAGCAGCACAACTGTTTTCAACATTGATAATCATAAGAAATGTTTCCTGAGCAGCAAATCAGGATATTAAAATGATTTCTGAAGGATCATGTGACACTGAAGTTTGGAGGAATGATCATGAAAATTCTGCTTTGCATCACAGCAATAAATAAATTAATTTAAAATATATTCAAATGAAAACAGTTACAGTATTTAAAATTATAATAATATTTCACCATTTTACTGTATTTTTGATCAAATAAACGAAGCCTTCGTAAGCATACAAGGCTCTGTTGCATTTCTGCCAGCCTGATGGCATTTCTCTTATGATTAATTCCTGGATAAAGGGGTTCTGGGGGATTGTGGGTGTTGTTTTTGTGTTGAAAAGCCTAGATAATCTGTATGTGCCTGTCTCGCTCACTCTCTTCTTTGAATATGAGTGTGTAACGGTGAGAAGTGGGCATCTGCTCTCTTCGAGGTTGTGGCTGTGAAGGCTTGTACATCACACCAAATGAATAATGTTCACTGAAGCGGTTTCTGATCATTCATTCTGACTCACTCCCTCCTGTACTCTGAGCACAGCTGGGTTTCACATGTATGAATCGAGTAAATTAGATGCCATTTCATTTTCATTAGTGATGTTTGCCAGAGCAAGGCTCACTTTAACCATTTGCATCTGCAAAGTGCAAATCCTGTCATCATTTACTCACCCTCCCTTTCAAACCTGTTGGATGGTCTTTACTTCTGCAGGTTGAAAAAAGAGACATTTTGAATTAAGTTCTAGTCATGCACATGTAATTCAGTCTTCCCCCTAAAAGTGCAAAGAACAAATCAGTTGAGTCTGAATCAATTAGTTTGGTTCACAAAACAGAGCGGAAGGATTCCAAATCGGACTGATCTTGAGTTCAGTGATTGGCTCCGGATGGTTACAGCTCATTGGAGGAATATTATGACTGAATCAACAACGTAATAAAGAGTTCTTGCTTTGTTTCTGTCGTGTCACTTAATAAGCAGAAGATGCCTGAAGGGAACTGCACTGGAACAGTTTCAGCAGCACTTCCTGATGCTCAGCTGGGGAAAGTCAGCACATTTTATGAGGTCACTGTGGCTATAAATAGTGCTGCCTCAGCTGGAAGGAAAAATGCCTGCAAAACCAAGTTTTCAATAACTGCTGGAAAAGGGGTGTCACTGAAGCTTGTTCAGCTGTAGATCTGCTTATTTTGACTGTGTGAGTGGTTACGGTGGCCGTTGGATTCTCTCGTCATTCGAGTCTGTTGCAGTTGCCTGCAATCAGTGCTAGTGCCATCGCATTCATGCCATCTGCCACTTGCTGTTGTGTGTGTTTTCCTTTACGTTTCTTTACTTTTCGAACAGTCAATATTATGCAAAAAATCAGTATATTCTTCATTCGTTGTAGTCCATCTATCTATGAAATTAAAGTAGATAAAAATAAGATTTTAATAGTTTTTTGCATTTAGCATTAATAGTTGATGAAAAAGTTCAAAATTATGACAGTTCTATTTCGATCCAGCTGTCTGCATTTGTTGATTTATCTGTTGACAGGACAAATCAGATTCTCCATTTAAATACAATAAATACAATGCTGCTGATTAGCTTGATTTGCTCATGGCTGTATTATATTTGGTTCTCTGTTGACAGCGTGTTGATGAGGATGTTGTGTGCTTAATCATGCTGATAAAAAGCTGTGAAGCGAAGACATCTGGTAGCCTCATTGACTTAAGAGGTTTTTTTTAATAGTATGTGAAACAGTATGCAGTATACCACATGCAACATTTTAAACAGCTATATTATCCCTTGGCCTCATTGCATGTTTGAGTGAGTGAATGATGTCCAGTAATGATTTGTCTTAAAGCGATAGTTTACCCAAAAATGAAAATTAACACATTACTCACTCTCAAGCCATCCTAGGTGTAGACCTTTCTTATTTCAGATAAATACAATCAGAGTTATATTAAAACAAGCTCTTCCAAGCTTTATAATGGCAGTGAATGGCTGTTGAGATTTTTAAGCAAAGTAAAATGCATAAATCCATCACAAAAAGTACTCTTGGCTTATACTCCACATGGCTTTGGGTGGTTAATAAAAGCCTTCTGAAGTGAATTGATGCATCTGTGTAAAAGAAATAAATAAATAAATCCATATTTAAAACTTTATAAACCATAATCTCAGGATTTCCATTGCTGTAAACAAAACTTGGTTCTCATGAGACTAGCATTTTCTCACTGGAGCTTATGCTACGCCTTTGCATCTGCTAAACGCCACTCTCTCATTAACACATTATTATGATGGATGGATGCACTTTTCTGGGCATCAAAATCTTAAACCCCATTCACTGCCATTAGAAAGCATGAAAAAGCCAGGTCATTTTTTTTATATATACATTTTATTGTATGCGTCAGAAAGAAGAAAGTCATATACACTAGGATGGCTTGAGGGTGAGTACATCACGAGTTAATTTTTTTTCATTTTGTGTTGAACTACCCATTTAACTTTGGGCAGTTAAGAAGGAGATGTTGTATTGCATTGTAAAGTTTGCTTTTCTGCACTGTATGCACTGGTTCGATACTAAATGTTGGTCATTCTGGAATATTGTCTATAATAATCAGTGCAATTCTCTGTTTCTCCCCCTGCAGTCTTTGACTACAGCTACCGGGACTATATTCTGTCGTGGTACGTCCCCTTGAGTCGAGATGAGGGCCAACTCTATCAGATGTTGTCCGAGGACTTCTGGGAAATGACCAAACAGTTGCGAATGCGTCTGTCTGAGGTGGACGTGGTCAACCTGGTCTGCAACGACATGGTCAAGACCCTTCACACACACTTCTGTGATCTCAAGGCTGCTAACGCAAGGTGAGCCTTTCAGCACTTCTAGTGGTTTTAATAGAAATGCACATACAGTTGTTACCATTGAATGCATGCAAAATGCAAAACTCTGTCAGTGGACAGGAGAAATTCTGAATCTCTTAACTGGTTTGTGTTTGGCATGCTTGACTATTGTCCAGGACAAAGCATTATTTGTTATACTGACTGGTACTTTGTTTAATGGCTGTTAAGCGTTTCAAAGTTTTACTCTATTAAATAACGCCTTCTCATGAATGTTATTTAAATTTAGTGCAAATGTATAAACAACCAGATTCTATACTGTGTATTCTGTGCATACATTACCATTTAAAAATGTCGGGTTAGTGACTTTCGTTGGTGAACGAAATTAAAAACCTTTATTCAGCAAGGGTGCATTAAATTGATCAAAAGTGACAAAGAAATTTTAAAGCAATTAGAATGATTCTGAAGGATCGTGTGACACTGAAGAGTGAAGTAATGATGCTGAAAATACAGCTTTGAACACAGGAATAAATTACAATTTAAAATATATTCAAATATGCATTTTTTTTTTATTGTACAGATATTTCACAATATTACCTTTTTTTTTTTTTTTCTTTTTTTAATCAAGTAAATGTAGCCCAGGCGAGAATATGAAAACATTCAGAAACAACATTGTTACCAAGCCCAACTTTTAAATACATGTTTCAGGCGTTTTACTGAAAGAAGAAGAAAAAAAAAAACTTTCTTCCTCCAAAAACATGTTTAATGTAGTTTCTTTAAAACGTCTAGATGCGGTTATCCAGATTGACAGAATGAAAGCGTTTTCTTTCATCTTCACTCTGATAACAGCACACAAGTGAATGTAAGTGGGAAAAGCACAAGAATGCAAAACCTTTGTGCTTGTTGAAATTCAGTCTGCTTGGGTTTGGATCACAAGCACTCTCTTGATTGGATTCATTGATTACTGATTTGTCAGTGGAAAGAAGGCCAAATGATTGCTTTAGAAACACACACACACAGACAGACATACACTCTGGAGATTAGTATTTCTCAGTTTGATTGATTAACATGATGAAGACTGCTGACGACATTAAAACTCCAGCCTGTAATGTGACCCTTTCTTTTACACAAAACATCACACACACACACACACACACACACACACACACACACACACACACACACACACACACACACACACACACACTCATGTTTGTTTTTGTGAAAAGTGGGGACATCCCATAGGCATAATGGTTTTTATACTGTAGAAACTGTATATTCTATCGCCATTCACCAACCCTACCCCTAAACCTAACCCTCACAGGAAACTTTGTGCATTTTTACTTTCTCAAAAAAACTCATTCTGTATGATTTATAAGCGTTTTGAAAAATGGGGACATGGCTTATGTCCTCATAAGTCGCCCCCTCCTTGTAATACCTGTGTCATACCCATGTCATTATACAGAGTTGTGTCCTGATATGTCACAAAAACATGCCCCCACACACACACACGCACACACACACACACTTTGTCTTGTTGTTCTATTTGCTTACATACTCTCTCTGTGTGAGTGTGTTGGATGTGGATGCAGTAATGAGTGTTTCTGCCAGTCGTGTCTTCATCAGTGTGTGTGTGTGTGTGTGTGTCTCAGTGATCGATCTGCAAAGCTCATTAGCTGAGTGGACAGACATCTTCTGTCGCCTCTCTTTTTCTTTTTCATCTGTCTTCCTTCACCTGTTCTGTTTATCTGACTCTGTCCATTTATGAAATATTTCCCCCTTAATATTTTATGGTCATACAATTTGATTGCTTCATATATTGCCAAGGTATAAAGGATTATATTATATTATATTATATTATATTATATTATATTATATTATATTATATTATATTATATTATATTATATTATATTATATTATATTATATTATATTATATTATATTATATTATATTATATTATATTATATTATATTATATTATTGGTTTGCATTTTCCAAGGAAGAAATATAATATAATATAGGCCTGATATTTAGTTAAAATTATAGTAATATTTCTATTATGATTCATTCTATTAATTCTGTAAATCTTTTGCAATTTTATCTCTTTATTGGCATGTTTGCTTTGCATCTTGCCCAATCAGAAAAAGGAGAAAATAAAAATAGGGAAAATATAATAATAAAAATAATAAAACAATATATTAATTTCTATCTCTTATAAAACACATTTTCAGATTGTTTCTTTTTCATGACATTTTTAATTAAAGTAGAATACAATAGTCTCTCTCTATCTCTTTTTCTGTCTCTCCAGGCTGGAGGAGGTACCACGAGCGTTTGTGTTGCATCCGTGTCTGCGCAGTTCTGATGAGGAGCTGCGTTTCCTGCACTGCTGCGCCCGTCTGCTCATGCTGCGTCTGCTGCCTGCACGGGACGCTCGTTCACGCAGTCTGCGCCTTTTACTGGAGGAGGTCGTCGCTACTAAAGGTGACTCTCACTGAACCTGGTGTACACTGTGTCATCTTTTTCAGTCCTTGTGATTTTTTGCTTGTTAGTACAATCTGACAAAAAAGTACAAAAGTCAGCCAGAAAGTCGTTCATACATACAGACATTATATTTATATATATATATATATATATATATATATATATATATATATATATATATATATAAAATCAAATTCAATCATGCGATTACTCACGATAAAAAAATAATAATTGTCGTTGCCCAGCCCTAATATATATATAATTTAATTAATAATATACTTTTTATTATTAAATAATTAAATATTACTGAGTACATTATATATATTAATTGTAGAATCCAGAAAAAACTTTAACTTTAATAACTTTCAAAAATAGCCATATTCATAAAAGGGCTGACATTAGGGATGTACAACAAAAAAAATCATAATTGTTGATTATTCCTTTGAAATTGTAATTGCATTATTAATTACAATTATCACAATTTACATTGAATAATGTCTATACAATTGTTTGCAATATCTTTATATGAAAATAAACCAGCTGAAAACAGTAACTGAAAACCTTTTAGTGCTTTTACATAGTATAAAGACTCAAACGTCAACTATACATTGGATTGGTTTCTTCTTTACGTTCTATAGAAACATGAATGATATTATAATGTTATACTAAAAATAAAATTAAAACAATGTAAAAACCCTTAAAGGGTTAGTTCGCCCAAAAATGAAAATTAGTAAATTTGCGAGTAATTTTATCAGTTGTTTATTATTCATGCAAACATACATATTGCCCACCAAACGTGTTATTTTCGGATAGTCAATTACAAAATACCTGACAGTCAGCTCCAGTGGTGCAGAGGGTAAAGCGTGTGTCAAATGTATTTTGATGTGATCGACCCGGATTCGAATCCGCCTTTTGGCGAAGTTTTTCTCCCTTTTCAAATTTCAAATCACATAATAAAGCATTTATTTTCAATGAAAATTAAGTAAATAAACAAAAAGTTAAGGGTAGGTTTAGCGAGAGCTTTATTGTCTCAATAAGGTGGCATCCATTAAATTAGACTCAATAACTTATTATTGCATACGGTTTATAATGTACTACAATACTGAGGTGCAGATAATTTTTACTATTTGCAGTAAGTAGTATAAATAGCAGAAAGTCCTGCTATTTTAACATAGTATAAATAGAATCTATAGATATTTGCACTTAGTTTAAATTGCATATCACAAAAAAAATTCTGCTATTTGCACTTAGTGTAAATAACCGGTGCTAGATTACTGCCAGACTAATGCCGCAGATGCAATATTGCCAGATGTTGCTATTAAAGTAAACAAAAACCTATAAATAAATCAAATAAAAAGAAATTATTTCAAATATTTTGGAAATAAGATAAGATAAAGTTATCGCTGACCATAAACCACAACCTACTACTTCATTAACTTTCTAAAGTGGTAAAACAAGTCAAATCAAAGTCATCTGATTGTCTGTTCAGTGCTCATCTGTGTTCTTACAATGCTGCTCTTGTGCAGAACTGATGAATCTCATCTACTGCGGTTTTTTTTATTTATTTATTTATTTACAAATCATGAAATTGATTCCGGGATATTTTACGATAAGCACCAGATGTGTCATTGTTATCATCTTTGATTTGCCATGAAATTACTAATTACATTATTATAGGCTGCCGGAGAGGGATGGAGGTTTTGATGACTTTTGGTAGTTCATGTCAGTGTGATATACAGAGAAATGATGGATTACCGCAGGATATTAAAGAATTTTAGGTGTTTAGAAATCTGCCATCACTTACACATTATGATTAATTACTTTTACCAAAATTTTATTCTTATATGAGTAGTTTGTCCATATATCTGAACATTTGCTGTGAATTTACTCACCCTTAGGTCATCTAAGACATCGAAAAGTTTGTTTCTTCATAATTTTTTGGAGAAATTTAGCATTACATCATTTGCTTGTCAATGGATCCTCTGCAGTGAATGGGTGCCGTCAGAATGAGAGTCCAAACAGCTGACAAAAACATCACAATAATCCACCAGTCCATCAGTTAACATCTTGTGAAACAAACAGCTGCATGTTTGGTGGAAACAAATCTGTTAACTTCAAACAGTTTATTCTGGATAAAACATAAGTCCTCTATTCATAATATTGCTTTATCCAGTGAAACACCCATCTCATCTGAATCTGAATCAAAGAGAAATATGCACAGATTAAGCACAGTTTACAAGCGAAACCATTGGTAGTTTATTTGATTTTAATGTTTTTAAAGAATTCTCTTCTGCTAACCAAGCCTGCATTTATTTGTTCCAAAATACAGCTAAATTAATACTTTTATTTAGCAAGGATGCTTTAAATCGATCAAAGGTGATGATAAAGACATTTATAATGTATCAAACGGTTTCTATTTCAGATGAATGCTGTATGTACTTTGTTTTATTTGATTGTTACAGGCTCCTTTGATAAGGAGAGCTTTTTCACTTCACAGGTTGACAGAATTGATTGAACTAGAGAACTGCACTTGAAAAAAAAAAAAAAAAAAAAATTTCTGCCCTATTGATTCAGGATGCAGCTGCTCTGGTCTGGGGTTATACTGGAGGAAGTGTTTGCATCTGTTGTCTCAGACTGGCAGGTTGCCATTCATTTTTTTCAGGGCGAGACGTCATCCGCCAGCTCTGTCTGGCAGTAATGAGGCACTGCCTCGTGCTCCGTCTGCTGCGTCTCAGCGTTTTCATCAGAGCTACGTCAACAAGCTCCTGAGGAGGTTTAGAGATCTCATCATGATGAGTGGGGGGGGGAGAGATTGACTGTTGAGTGTAACTCTGTTCCAAAAACAATTGTTCATTGAAAACTTACTTTAAAACCGCTCTCACTCAGAAATTGCTAGTACATTTTACAAAGAAACACACAGAATTAAACATTACATTTTGAAGTAGAAGGACTGAAATAGTATTTTCTTGTAAAGCAGACTCTGAAATAAACTTTGAAAAGATGATATGTACAGTGCTAGTGAGCTGCCTTGCTTTCTACTGTTTACACAAGCAGCTACTCTCGAAGGCAGAAAACTTAGAGAAAAGATTGATTTGAAGTTCTGCATTGGCAGAATTTCCATATCTGACCTCAGTAACACGTCTCAAGTGAAATGCATGCTAGAATTTGACTCAGAATTGATTTGTTCAAAGAGTTTATTGCAAAGGAATTGATTCAGATGATTCAAATGAGTGTCTTTGCAGATGGCTGCATTTTCAAGAATCAGAACAAGTAATTAATTTAAAAAAAATGATTTCCTTTATTTAGATTTTTTTTTTAAATTGTTTGAGATTTGCATTTGAATACTTTTTTTGTGGAATATTTAGATGCACTGTTTTTTCTTAATTATTAATTGTAATTAATTTTATTTAAATGGTTTATTTTTCGTTGTTGTATTTAGTGTAAATATGAACGTTCATGTAATGCTGACACCCTAATTGAGATATTTGGGTTTTAAAATAAATGAAAATATTAGTTTTTAATGTTTTTGCATAATCAAATGCATGCTCTCATATATAGATTTGGGAAGTATGATTTCTAATGAATCATTTGTTCATATAATGCAACTGAACAGATTTTGATGATTCATCAGCTCATATGTGCAGATGACTGCATTTTCACAAATCAGAATGATTCATGATTTTTTTAAAATTATTATTTCCTACATTTAATAGTTTTAAATTTTTTTTTACATTTTTGGTAAATTTTTAATGTTATTTCTTTTTTTAAAGTGAAATATTTAGATGCACTTTGTTTTTTCTCAGTTATGTAAATTGTAATTAATTTATAATTGTTTATTTTTATTTTTCAGATATTTTGCTTTTTTGAAATGCTTTTATAGTAAACATTAATAATATAGTTGGATAGATATATATTTAGAAAGCTTCTGCAGGTACTTTTCTGAGTAAATTCATATGCAGCTACAGTAATTACCTTTTTAAAAGGGCTGCTTGACTGTAGTTCAGTTATGAATAGCTTGTTGTTTGTGAAGCGTGGAAGGCAATATAATTATGCTGCCTACCCTTTGGAACAGTTCTCATGTTGAGGTTGTCAGCTCACTGCGTTTAGCATAAAGCTTATGTTCTCTCTCTTTCTCTTTGTAGTGTTAAAGCCTTTGGTGGACGTGTTGAGCGATCCGGACTACATTAACCGCATGCTGCTAGCTCAGTTAGAGCACAGAGAGCAGATGAACGAACATCATAAGAAAGCGTACACATATGCGCCCTCCTATGAGGAGTTCATCAAACTCATCAGCAGCAGCTCTGACATACAGTTCCTCAAACAGCTCAGGTAAGAAAACATGCTGCGGCATCCTGAATTCAATTAGTGGTGCTTTTTGTTATTGCTTAGAAGTAGGCTTAGGGATTTGCAGGACCCAATGAAATTTTCCATTGTAATGGTTGAATTAAATTTTTATGTAAACTGAGCATTGTTTGAATTCTTAATTATTTATTACATAAACTATAGACTTTGTTCTTTACTCACATTATCTATGTAAAACCTCATCCTTCACATTTACCCTGTAGACTATATCAGCAGTGAGGTGCTGGGCACACTGAATGGAACAGAGCCCTACTACGGACTATATAAGTTGAGCAGTGTAAAATGTTTCTTTAACTATATTTTATTTTGATAATGAACAGGCTGCGATGTCAAATTTGCAATAATTTTATCATTAATTAGCAATTGGCATCGACCCTTTTCATTCTATTTCTGATATGCAGATGGCTTAAATATTGTCAAATATCGGCAGCCGATACATCGGTGCACACACACACATACATACATATATGTGTATATATATATATATATATATATATGTGTATGTATGTGTGTGTGTGCACACATCATTTAACACACATCATTAGTATGTGAACATGCCTGAAATTAGGGTTGTGCGATTAATCAAAATTGTAATAAAAGAACGATTTGAGCGTGAGCGATTTCTAAACGCTTTATAGCATGATTTTCCACGGCCCCGACCTTCTGCAGTATGTTAAGCGAACCAATCAGGATGCAGCTCGCCTAAGTGGAGCGCGAGAACAGACCAGACTGGGCATGTGCCTAACTCCAGGTCCACACACTCTGTCTGTGATGCCTATTTTTTTCGAGCCCATTTTAACGGATCAGAGCATTCACACTGCACGTGGTAAAAGGTGAACAGAAAATGTTAGAAATAGAAAGGTGCGCAAAGAATGAATATCTAGCGCATGAGCGTGAGTGCACAGGACACAGTTTAAGTGAGAGGAACACGTTTTAAATGTGCGCACTCTCTCCGTGCGAGAGCAGCGTGTATCTGAGCACGGACGTCTGGTTTTGTAACAGAGCAAAGGAAATCTACGTGCGAGCGGAGAGATTCACGCTCGCGCATTATTTTAATGTGCTTTCGCGTTACAATAATGCGCTCCCGCTGCTGCTTCTGAATCGCATACACGTACACTGTATACACACTGCAGATGGAGTACGTGTGAACCTTGGGCAATAAATCTATTTCAACACCTGAGGCACCGCTACAGTGAGCTCTATGACCAATGCATGGCCAAAAAAAAAAAAAAAAAATCCTTGTACACAGGGTTTATTTTATTTTTTTTGCCATATGTCTAGGCATTTTGTTTGGCATCTTTACTTAGTGATTATTTTGACTTATGTCTGTTCTAGAGACACGTTACTAAATTTGATAAAGCTCTCATTGGTTTTCTTTGGAAATATGTTTCAAATTTACACTGAATGCATTAATAACTGTAAAGCATGTCTGTGTCAAAATTGTGATTAAAACCGAAATCGCAACATTGATCAAAAAATTTTGATGTTTTTTTTTTTGTCTATATCGCACAGCCCTACCTGAAATATTGCTCTGGCTGGTGATTTATTAGGTTATTGATTCATGTCATAGTGTTTATTTATATCTTGAGTCAGAGTTAGCGGATGACTCACTAAATCTGTCTGGATTTTGACCGTTTCACCACATCCAAACCAATTTATTTCCGTACAAAAACCGTTCTGTTGGAAAGCGGTTTCTGTTTCTTTCGTTCAGACGAATCACTCTTTAAATAGGTGATCTGGAAGTCGACACTGTCATTTGTTGTTGCTTTTCAGCTTGCGGTATCAGGTCATATCGGAGGGGACATTTGTTATTTGGGGTTTATTCTCCCGAGTTCAGCTCTGGATGAATTATCTGTGAGTCGTGAGACAGTGACATTTAAAGGCTTGGAGAAACTTTTCAGCCGTATTGATCCGCAGGCGTAAAGGATGGAGACGGGTTGGAAGGCGACAGGCTGGAACAGACAGACGCTGGCGTTCAGAAATAAAAGCATTGTGATTATAGTGTGTTTTTTGACGGGCGTCAGAAAGATAGACCTTTTCATCATGTCAGGGTTTGGTTGTAGAGCTTTTTAGCAGTGATTGCAAAGACAACTGCTTTTCAAAAGCTGTAGCCAAGCCTGCAATTTGCAATGGTAAGGAAGTCTTTCTTTCTATAAAAGTGAAAGTGGTCTTTCTGATTATATATAGAAAAATAAAGCATATACACACATTTACAGACAGACATTGTTTTTTTTTTTGTTTTTTTTTTCAAAATAAGTATTTTACTCTTACTGTTTATTTGATCAAAAGCACAGTAATATTATACAAGCTTATATTGTTAAATATTCTTACAATTTAATGAATTATTTTCTATTTAAATTTTAAAATGTAATACATTTTTGAAGTGGTCATGTGAGACTGAAGACTTGGTTAAAGCTGAAAATTCAGCGTTGCATCACTAGAATAAATACTATTTTAATATATATTCAAAGAGTTATTTTAAGTTGTACAAATATTTTACAATATTACTGTTTTTACTGTATTTATGTAAATCCCATATGTTATTTAAGAAATTATTATTCAATATTTTTTAGCATGATTAAATAAAGGCACTGGATTTTTTATTTGTTTAGAAAAATATTAAAATAGTATAGAATATAGTAGCCCACTGTTATTATCGAGTCATTGTTTACATATGTTAATGTAAACCTGAGGAATGACCCTAAATATCTAAACTTGACTCTGTGATGTGGTATTGTTATTAAAACAGATTATATCTGTCCTGTCACCTTTAATAACAGCCAGGAGCTGGGAGTCTGTCAACTCTATAATTTACCGAAGACCTTTGTTTCCATGACAACTATAAGCCCCTTGGGCTTTTTCTTCAGTCGCGTTGACACTTTAAGTCTAAAAATTGAACATCTCATCAGCCAAAGTGGGTGTCTTTGTAAATGGGCTCCTATTTGACATGCACAAAGCATTAAACGGTCTTTGTTTAAAAGCTGAAAGAAAAAGGAAGTTTGTTGTGTCGAGGAGATTCAGCATCTCATTTCACAGCAGGAATAAACCTGAGGTCAGGTAATGAGATTGTTGCTAGGTGACACAGTTAAACACACAGGTTTCTGACCTCGCCAGAGACTGTAAATACAGCATGAGTTGTGTTTGATTTAGTTTTGAGGATGGAGAGAAGGATTAGAGCTCTAGAAGGAGCTTTATGTAAATTGAATTAATGTAAAAGCCATGGATGGACAATAGGATGGGTAAAGTGTTTGAGATTTGAGGTAAGTGTTTGAGATTTGATATTGTGATAGAAAGGGATTTTGGTAAGGATAATATGAACCCCTGGACAGTCTTTAGCTCTTTGTTCACGTTCCAGCAAAGCTTTTTAGCTCTAGCACATCTAAATGAACAGAAAATGGTCTGCTTCAGATACTGTATGTATTTGATGTTTTATAGCTGTATTTTATGATGTTTATGCATTTACTGGGATTGATGAAACGTTTCAAAGGATAGTTCACCAAAAAAAAAGACAATTCTGTCGTTAATTACGCTCATATCATAACAAAATCAGTAAGACCTTTTTTCATCTTCAGAACAAAATTTAATTATATTTTTGATGAAATCCAAGAGCTTTCTGATGCTTCATAGACTGCAACACAACTACCACATTCAAGGCCCAGAAAGGCAGAAAAAACAAATCATTAAAACAGTTCATGTGACATCAGTGGTTCAATCGTGTTATGTTATAAAGCTACGAGAATATATTTTGTGTGCAAAAACACCCCAAAACAATATAATGACTTTATTCAACAATTTCTTCTCTCCTGCGTCAGACTTCAATGCATGACATTTGCCCAAATTTCCATAAAAATTACAAACTGTCTCATGTTGTGACATGCCATTTTTGAAGGTCAACCTCCATATCATCTTATAATACTCTCATTCTGCACCAGCTACTTGTGCATGGCAATGTTCTCAGATGACTTGTATTTGACTTTCATGAAGCAATCTCAATTCAGTCTCTCTCCCTCAATCTCATCCTCTCTCATCAGGGCCTGTGAGAGCAGAATGTGCCTAATAAATATTCAGCATTACTAAATATCGAAAGGATCCATTTCATTAATTTTGAGTGAATATTGTTCCTCAGAGGAATTTCTCAATGAAACATTAGTAGCCTTGAAATCTTAATGTTCTTCAATAGCAGAGACTTGTTATTGGAAGCAATTTTATACTACAGTCAGTCTGAATTTAAAGTTGGAGTTGCCCTTCTTTATAGAAACAGACACCAGCATTGTAGGCTACTCTCACAGGAAACAGTCCTCGTCCTCCGCAAAATGTGCTGCACACATCTGAATATTTGCGTTCAACTGTTCCCGAACAATTAAACAACTTAACCTTTTGGAAGGCCAAACTAAGTAGTTTCGCTTTCACAATGAAACAAAGTCTATCCACAAAATGGAGGTGGCGGCAACGGCAAGAATAAAAGTTACGCTTTCTTTTCTTTGCATGAACATTTGGGCAGTATTATACAAATCTTCCCACATTGTGACTTAGACATGGGGGTGTGTTAGAACGAGCTGTTTTAGGAAGGAGTGGTTGACTCGTAAAGGGACATTATTCAGAAGCTGAACCAGAAGCTCATGTAATTTGTGAACAAAAGTTTTATTAACTAAACGCTAACACACATAAGTAATCTAAACAAAAAAACATAGAATCACTCATACATCTGCAAAGGGGAAATGAGACCTGATGGATGAAACCATCAGAAAAAAACAGAGAATGAAGCTATGAAAACAGTCCATTAACCACCTGAGTGAAACCATCAGCATCGTTTATAATGGGGTCAATAGCTTATACTGAACCTCTGCTTTGTTTAGTTAAATCTATGTTACTTGCATTGCCTTGGTCATTGACGAGTGTTCGGATGCAGTCTCGGATGAAAGTCTTGATGGTTTCAAGGTTTGGACTTGCGATCACTTTCTTCCGGGTTTGAAGAGAATGTTCTGATTCGGTGGTGAATGGGGGTTTCTACCCAGTTGGAAGTTGAAAAGAGAAGAGCGTGGAGCTCGAGAGACATCAACTGAAATCCTTGGTGAATGGAAAGATGAGGCCACAGCCTGGCACCAAACTTAGGGCATCCAGAAGAGTTCTAGCTCAGCATCCCCATCTTCTTAGGATCTAAAAGAACCCCAAGCTGAGCCGTGTTGAGGCCTGCCAGACTTAGCTACCAGAAGATGCGAGGGTGATGAAAGATGAGTAAAGAGACTAAAAGCGAGGCGGGTCTCTGAAGTGAGGCCTTTTAAGTTTTGTGGAGGCCACACCTCTCGGGGGTCAAAGAGCAAATGGTGACTTCCACGTTTGGAGGGAAGGTTTATGACTCTTTGTCTCCAAACATAGTCATTTGCATATGTAGCTGGATTGGATGTTGATGCAAAGACTACTAAGATTCTTAGAACAGTAATATGTTGCATATGTATAAACATTAAATTAAATTAAATTTATGCATTTACCAGACACTTTTATCCAAAGCGACTTACAGTGAATTCATGCTAATGCTCTACCAATTGAGCTACAGGAACACTATATAAACATATAATATAAACACTCAGTTAGTTAATCCGTAGATGAATTCATAGTGACCAAATATGATATAGGTAAGGTTACGTGAACGAGTGGTTCTAGCATGCATAAAACCGTATACAATACAAAAGACAATATAAAAGAACAGTGATAATATACACAATGACCTGAGGATATGGGATAGGAAGCTCAAAGACTGTGAATGAGAGTCCATTTTTATGGCATTGTGTGTCTTTCCTATGGGTAAATGAATTGAGAGACTGGGAAGGGTCCATAGACTCTCATAGTCGGCTTGTTGATTGAGAGGTGTTACAGAGTATTTGTTAAAGATAACAAAAAATTGTGTCGGATTGGTCAAGACGCTACAAATATAAAAAGCTTACATAATTGTTTTGTATGTTTAGTGTACAGTTTTATGGTGTCACCATATGAAAACAAATTCCGGTTTTACCAGTCGAACATCACTTTCGCTCACACTTACGGTTAATGTTGAATTATTATTGCTCATGTTATTTTTGAATTGAACCAACCAACCAAAAAATAAACACTTAAGAACAAAGTGACTGTGATGAGCAGTTCGCTCACAATTTTAATATCTTTAGGTTGTCTCTTCAAATGTTCAGTTGATGGTATTGGAAAACAAACATTTATTTATGTATTTAAAATATGTATTTAAAACTACTAATAATAATATTTAAAATTGCATAGCCACATGCAAGAAGCCTTTGAGCACATTTTAGCAATATAGCAATGCTCTAACAACCATTTTCAACGTTTTTTTTTTCATGTTTAAACGACACTCAGATTTTCTTGTAATGTAATGTCTTGTTTATGTCCATATGCTGTACTTCATTAAGTCACTCTGCTGTCATATTTTGTCTTTCTGCAGGTATCAGATAGTAGTGGAGATCATTCAGGCGACCACCATCAGCAGCATCCCACAGCTGAAGAGACAGAAAGGTAGGATGACCTTCGAACACATCTGCCAATCATATCTCCTTACTTAGGAATACAAACTCTGAGCTGCTGCTTCTTCACATTTTTTTCTTCATTTGGCTTGAATGATCAAGTTTTCAGGAAACTCGATTTGTGCGCTTCTTTTTCATTTTGGTGTTTTGTAAGGTCCTCTAATGGAGTGTAATTGTCAGAAGAGCTTTGTGATGGATAGCCTAAGGGAAAAAAATCAGCCAGCAGTCGAGCCAGGTTATTACACCAAACTGAAAATGTTATCTTGACATGACAACAGATGCTGCAAGCCGCCTTATTTGCTCTGCTCTTTCATGAGCTATTATGAAGCTGTTCTGCTCTTCCTGGAAAGAGCTTCTGTAGTCTCAGTGTCTAGCCGCGTGCCGCTCTGTGATTGGAAGAAGGGTAATTACGCTGAAGCTGGTGCGGATGTGCTCGAGTAACAGTGGGCTGTAGTAGCCAGTGATGACACATCAGCTGATACTTACAGAAATCATACTCTCCAATCACTTTAAATGTGTTTTGGTATTCGGTCATTTCTTCTGAATGATTCATTTTTGCCACTTTTCTACGAAATAAGTAAATTTAAGGTTCTATTTTTAATAAAAGAACAGTGAAAGGTGGTGCTTTAACTGTTAAAGTTTGTTTATCCATGTCAGGAAACAAAGTAATTATTTAGTAATTAATTAAAAGTTTGTTTTGTTTATTCTCCAGAATGGGCAACCGACTTTCAGTTTTAGTCTCTTTAGGTGTTAGCTAGTTTCCCACCAAATTTTAATTTAAAGGTATTAAAAAACTACTTTTTTTTTTTTTTTGAATTAGTTTGTTTGTTAATTAATTAATTCATTTTTTTATTAATTTAATTTATTTTCTTTATTTTTCCCTACGATGTTGTGGAATGGTCCATTGTGTTTAGTTAGGAAGAAGTTTTTATTTTATTTCATTTATGGAATTTTCCATTGTGTTTACTAGGGAAGTAGTTTGTTTATTTGTTTATTTATTTTCTTTATCTTATGGAATGCTCCATTGTGTTCACTAAGGAGAATTTTATTTTATTTTGTTTTATTTTATTGAATGGAATGTTCCATTGTGTTTGCTGTGTTAGTGTTTATTTTATTTAGCCATTTATATTTATTTATCTTATTCCTTAGAATTTGATGGAATGTTCAATTGCATTTACTAAACGGTAAAATTATAAATTAAATACATTTTATTTATTTGAGGTGGGACAGGCTGTATTTAAAAACAATGAAATGGTTTTTTGTAGTATGTATAGGTTTTCTTACATTCTTCAGACTCTGACATTTTTGGTATTTTATTGCTTTAAGTATAACATCAACTCTAATACCATTTTTAAAATCAGTTAAACCACATCAATAGAACAGCCAATCAGAACAAGAGTTCACAAATACAGTATATGACTAACAATATGTATCTGGATATGAATGAGGAGGCTTTCTTTACTGCTGAAGATCTTTGATTACAGATAAAGTTAATTAATTGTGCCTTAATTTCAGTGGATCACGGTGTGAAGCATTTATGTTATATTAGTTCTTGCAGAGAGTCAGGAAGGGGCTGTTTATTTCTCATCATGTTTTCCGTCTCCTGTTGCCCTGTAATGGGCAAATCTATAAATCTTCCTGCTGGTCCAGCACAATGACACTGAATGGTAAAGGAAGGTGAGCAGGGAACGCTTGTGTAAAAGTCTCCCCTCGTCCCTGGTTTCCAGCGGCAGACGGAGCGTGCTGTGCGAGGGACGCTGGTTGGCAGTGATTGCTCATATTTCCAGACTCATTGTGAGCTCTGTGAATGCCACAGGCAGCCACTTCACCGGAGCCCATGGACAAGTCAACAACTTTTCCCTGTCTATGAGAAGTACCTAGTAGTACTAATAAACTGCATGTATATAATAGGGAATTATTAAGTGGTGTCATTTGTGTTGTACATTATTATTTGTACTAAATTAGTTTTATTATTGTAAAACTGTAAAATAAATATTTATATTGTTTGCTTTAAAATTCAGCGAAAAGTGCAATGGTTGCATATTATGTTATGACCATTGGCATTTGGTTCAAGGAAAGCATTTGGCAAATAGGATTTGCAAGATTTGCAACCCTGTTTTAAAAATGTGAGAAATACGGGAATGATTTGAAACACTGATTTAACAATAAACATTAAATAAACATAAAAATGTAATAAAATTATAAAATTAAATACATTTAGACCTTGACTTTTTTTACTCTAAAATTAATAATTAAAAAGGCAGTTTTTGCCATAATTAAGCTGTTCTAATGTTTTTAACATTAGATTAGAACATTAGAACATTAGAAGTTTTTTTAACATTAGAATTAAATGATTATAAATACAACTTTTTTATTTTAAATGTTTAATGTACACTTTTTTTA
Source organism: Carassius auratus (assembly GCF_003368295.1). Taxonomy (NCBI): domain Eukaryota; kingdom Metazoa; phylum Chordata; class Actinopteri; order Cypriniformes; family Cyprinidae; genus Carassius; species Carassius auratus. The sequence continues at coordinate 201,340 of NW_020523687.1, read as the reverse complement.
ATTAGTTATTTGGTAATTAATTTGTTTGTTAATTTGTAATCTAATGTTTTTTTTTATTTTCTATAAATCTTTAATTAGTTTTTCCTACACTTTCATGCAATGTTTTACTGTGTTTTATTTATTTTATTGATCTATTTGTTTTTTATTTTTTTTGGAACATTAAAGTATTTTGGAAATCAGGAATGAGTGCACGTTTAAACAAGTTGAGCAGTGTGTCAAAACTTTTTTTATGTTTTTTTTATGTCTCTAAGGATCTCTGTGTGAAAGAGAACACAGAAGAAGGAAATGAAACACACCTTGAGCCATTACTATCATATCATCTCCAGTCATCAGAGCTAGTTTCTCTCAGTTATCAATCACAGCTGATTCCCGTGAGATTGCACATCTGAATTCCTTCTCTCTGTCTCTCTGTCTCTCTCTCTCTCTCTCTTTCTGCAGACAGTAAAGGGAAAGAGGCCGCGGCACTGAAGGCCGACCTGTTACGTGCCAGAAACATGAAGCGTTACATTAACCAGCTCACAGTGGCAAAGAAGCAGTGTGAGAAGCGGATCCGGCTCCTCGGGGGTCCTAACTATGAGCAGCAGGAGGACGGAGCCCAGGATGAAGGGGACGGTCCACAGAGCCAACGGGTACAGGAAGATATTATACAGTCACAGAAACACCATATCTAAGCCAATATGATATCAAAATTATTGAATTATTTTCTGCATCCTGTAGCTGAAATAATGAAATGAGAGGATGTGATTTAAGAACTCTTAAAATAATCAATTTAGATGTTGTTTTATGCCATTTTATTTGAAGGGGTCATATGATGCTTTTTTTCCCTCTAAGCCCCGCCTCTCTCAAATGCATCATTTTCTAAAAAGTCCCTCCTTCCGACAAGCACAGTCTGCTCTGATTGGCCAACTGACCCAGTGTCAGAAATGTAATGGCCCTTGCCATAATCATGAGCTTCATCTTTCAAAATAAATATAAAGACAGTTAATAATGTTCTTAGTATTACCATCAGTTCAAGCCTGAAAGGGGAACAGAGTCACGTGACAGACACAGTAATGAAGCTCGGATGTGTTTGCAGTACACAAGACACGGACGGTTAAGACACCTGACTCCACTGTGTGACCCTCTCTCTCACTCACACACACACACACACACACACACACACACACACACACACACACGTGCGCGCTATGCACAAAACTCAGCATTATGCAAATCTTCCCACTTAGTGATGTAGACACGTGGGTTGTGTTTGAATGATCCGTTTTAGGGGGGCGGGGCAGAGTCTTAACTTTGATAAAAAATATCTCTTTGGATTTGGAACTTTAGTCTTTACAACTTTACAGATCTTCTTTATGTACCAAGGGCTTGTAACACTCCAAAGAGAAAGGAAACATTGAAATCACATCATATGACCCCTTTAAGACAGTTTACGTACATATTCACACATATGTGTTTTGTGAAACACTCGCATTGTCGCGAGCCCTGATGTAATGAAGTAAATCTTGTTTTTCTGTCTCTTTTTATCTCTCTGATCAGTGTAGAAGCATGTTATGACAGGAAGCCCCTACTCTAACTGAATTCAGTCGTATGACATGCTGTTGTCCCAGGTGCTCTAGGTCCTAGTAGGCCGTCCCGTCCCACACAGATAAGCCTGTCTCTGAATGTCCCGAATGATTCGGTTGAGAGCAGCGCACTGATATGAGTCTTGCAGAACATGTTGGGTTTCGTACGCTAGTTTAGAAGAACACAGAACAGTAGCTGCTGCTTTTGATGCGAAGCTCCTTCCCCAGACTGTAAACATCATGTCATAGCATTAGTCTATTAACATCTACTAATGTTCATAAGCGAGAACATTTTCTTTTCAGTTAGCACCAGGGTAACTATATAGTTTACCTAAAAACAATATTTTATTTTATTTTAAATTGATGTCGGCTAGAGCAATATTTCTAACTTTAATTTAGTTTACTGTATGTACTAAATAACTAAAAACTAAAATGAATAAAACATGAATTAATACATTAATTAAAGAATAAATACATTTTTAATAAATGAAATTTGGTGTCAGTAAACTATAATTTTATTTATTGATGTTTACAAATAAATATATTTTTCTTAAACAAGGATTCTTTAAAATTGATCAAAAGTGAGTCAGTTAAGACATTTGTTAAATATTAAATATTTGTTAAATATGTTCCTGTAGCTCAATTGGTAGAGCACTGCGTCATCAAGCGTTGGGGGTTCGATTTCCTGGGTACACATGATATGTAAAAATTGATAACCTGAATGCACTGTAAGTCGCTTTGGATAAAAGCGTCTGATAAATGCATAAATTATCATTTTTTATTTAAATATAGAATATTTCAAATAAATGCTGTTCTTTGGAACTTTTTATTCATCAAAGAATGCCAAAAAACAAACAAAAATAAAAGCGTAAAATTTTCAAGTGCTTTTAAGAATAACACTGTCTGCTTCATTTGTTTCTTGTCCTCTCACAGATACTTCAGTTCGAGGAGATCATGTCAAACGCAGTGTACCGGGAGCATTTCCGTGTCTACATGGAGCGTGTGGAAAAGAGGGCTCTGATTAGCTTCTGGGAGCTGGTGGAGATGCTCAAGAGCGCCAACAAGGTCAGACACGCACTTCAGCAGAACATCAAGACCTTGAGCTGAAGATCTGTCAGCATACGAGTGTCCTTAGTCCTATTCAGACAGTAATTGTTTCTCATGGGGACATCTGTAAGAATACTTTGCATGGTCATTTATTAATGGTGGAGGAGCGACTTCTGTGATACAGCAGCTCAAACCTGAAAACACGCTACGAAGTGGTCAGTCACATGAATGTCAATATCAAAAAATATCGATTTCTCCATTTTAATCTGTTCTCACTTTGTTAAAGCCATATCAATTCTTCAGTCCTGAGAATTGATCTATGTTGTTTTCAGTTGATGCATGAGAAAAACATTATTTTAAGTGCTCCTCCTTTCCAATAAATCACGATAAGCTTAATATTTTGTTACTTTTCATATGAAACAAAGTCTCAGCGTTCAAATTCTGGACATTTTATTACCAAATTCAAACTTTAAATACCATTTTGCCCTCTTTAATGTTGTGAAATAAACATGAATAAACTGAAGGCTTGATAGCTGTTTAAAAAAATAGCATTTTGCTTCATATATGCACTATTACATATTTATTATATTTACATATTTATTATATTTTTACATAACAACTTGTTCTTTAGTATTTAACGTATGTTTAAGTAAATCCATCATAAAAGCTGGAGTAGAAACATATTTACATCATTTACAATTTGCAATTTAACAATTACTCTTCAGTGCTTGGCCGAATTACTTTTGGATTCTTTCTTGTAAATGTATAAATGTTTTTCTGATTTTTCTGCAGTTGAATGGCCACACAACCTGTTTGTCAAAAAACAGACATTTCTGAATTCTGACTGCAATAAAATCACTAACTAGCCCATATAAATCTTAAAATGGCCTTACATCGCCATGAGAAAGGATAAGCATCTGAATAGGGCTATAGTCACAATGGAAAGTGATTTTCCTGTAGCGCATGCCAATCTATGAGCACAATTGCAAGTGTACTAATTGGTCATTTATCTGGCAGTTTTATCCAGAAATTAACGTCAGACCACAGAAACGCTCACTGCTGAAAATTTGAAAGTCCATTATGTCCAGTTGTGTTAAATGAGCAATTACCAGCGCTGCTATTTAGCCATGAGTGTCAGATATGATTGCTTTCTTTTCTTTTTTTCATTGTTCTGTGGTACTGAAAAAATGTAAGATGTCATTAATGTTGACAACTGAGGAGTGGAGTCTGGAATATTGTATACTGAACAAAAACAGGGCTATTAGTGAAAATATGCAGGTGCTCTAGAATGCTGTCAGCTGTTAAATGTTTTGGGAGGTACATTTGGTTCATTTCTGTGCAACAGCAGATTCGCTGTAATCTGTTTAATGTTGATGTCGTATCTTATTAACAGTTAGCATCTGTTCAGGATGAAACCAGACCAAACGATTAAAGTTAGCCATATGGTTCTCAATGTGAATCTGTCATTGAAATACAGAACATTATATATATATATGTATATATGTGTGTGTGTATTTATAAATAAGTATAAATATTAATATTTATGCAAAATGTTATGCTATTGATGCAACTTATACAATTAGATATTTTTCTTTTGTTGGGGATTAAATGTGACCTACCTATGAGAGTCACTTTTTAAGGAATGCCTTTAAGAAACAAGACAAGAATGTGCCTGGGTTCGAGGTCTGATATTCTTCCTCTGTGCAGAATGAAGTGCCGCAGCTGGTGGGAGAGATCTACCAGAACTTCTTTGTGGAGAGCCGGGAGATCCCGGTGGAGAAGGCTCTTTATAAAGAGATCCAGCAGACTCTGGTGGGGAACAAGGGCACAGACGTGTTCCTCAGGATCCAGGGAGACGTGTACGAGACCATGAAGGAGCGCTATTACCCATCCTTCCTGGTGAGCGACCTGTACGAGCGGCTCATTAAACGAGACGAGCAAAGGAGCAGCTCACAGTCCAGCAGCGAGGAGAAAGACGACACCGTGAGTTTAACACAACATGAATCCAAGCACTCCATCGCCATTTTCAGAGACTTTTCTCTTGTAATTCTGTGTGTTTAGGGTCCGGTGATGGAAGGAGGGGACGTGGCCCTGGATGAAGGCAGCAAAGGCATCAACGAACAGGCCAGTTATGCTGCAACCAAACTACACCAGCTGTATGAGAGGCTGGAGTACAAACGCCAAGCCCTGGGCTCCATCCAGAACGCACCGCGGCCTGATAAAAAGGTAAACCCAGAGTTATAGCCCCATTGATGTGAAATATTATCATTTTATCTGAAATAATAATAAATAAATGCAGACTGATCATTTTTTGTGCATCAGATCTTTGATTGGCCAGTGCATCCATGTGATCAATGGACACGTTTGTGATTGGTTACAACTAATTGATTTGAATGTTCAACCCAATTTTTTTTTTTTTTTTACAAAAACACATTTTAGATGAAAATTTTGAATTTAACAACACATACACTAGAGTTCAAAAGTTAAAGATTTTTAAATTATATATTTTATATATATATATATATATATATATATATATATATATATATATATATATATATATGTCTCTTATGTTCAACAAGGCTGCATTTTTTTTTTCAAACATACAGTAAAATCAGTAATATTGTGAAATATTGTTACAATTTAAAATGACTGTTTTCTATTTCAATATGATAAAAAATTTAATTTTTTTAATTTAATCATGCAAAGCTGAATTTCCAGCATCATTACTCCAGTCTTCAGTGTTGTGTGATCATTCAGAAATCATTTTAATATGCTGATTTGCTGCTAAAAATATTTATTATTATTATCAGTTTGAATTAATCTAAAGTGTCCTTGCTAAATAAAAGCAATAATTATTGAATAAAAAATAAATAAAAAAAATGGTGCTAACTTTTGAACAGTAGTCTAAACAATGTGAAGTTTGTCCTGTTTTAACAGGCGATTTGTATCTTATTGTCTCAAATTAATAGCACATTATTTTCAGAATTTTAATTTGCTTAATAAAACATGTTGTAGAAAATATTTATTTATAATGGTTTTAGAGGATTGTTTCAATTTTCTTAAAGAGCCACACAGATGGGAAATCAAAAATTACCAGTATTACAGTGTATGATGTAGCTGTCCATCAGTGTAAACAATGTGCAAAAAATTAAACCAAAAAGTACACGATTTATAAAGTTAATGGCTTCTAAAGTAAGGAGTCGACTCTGAATCGCTGTAACGAGTCGTTATAGATTTCAAATCTTTTGCCCATCTCTATGTACGTCACTAGGATCACTTTGCATAATAATCTCCGCCCACCGTCTTGGGAGAAACGGAACTCTGACCTGCCCCCACCCCCCACACCCCCCCACACACAGACGCTCTGGTTGGTGTGAGATCATCATGTCGAGGAGACTGTTTTATTTTCACTGCCAAAGAATGAAGGTCAGAAGAACCAATCGCTAAAATTCATTTTCACCACAATACTAGAGCAGTACAACAAATCCCTTTTGTTGTGTTCACAACATTTCACTGATGACTGCTTTTCTAATCTCGGTGAGTACAAGGCGGGATTTTCAAAGCGTTTGGCCATAAAAGAGGGTTCATTACCAGCTTTATTTAGACCAACGAGCATCTCCGAATCACAACGCGAAGTATGATTATGAAGTTATGTGTCTGTTTTCTCCCGAGCGTCTTATCAGTATGTGTGCTGTCTGCAGCCTGTCTGCGCTGATCTTCATGTACAAACACGTCATTAAAATGAAGTGTAACTCCGTGAATACTCAACGAAGAGACATGAGAGAGATATCTATAGAAAGCTTGACATGTCTACTTTAAAACTAAACAAGTGCTGGCGAAAACAGATATTCTGTGATAAAGTAATCCATATGAAAACAACGCAATGTCTGTTTTTTATGTCTCCCTTTGCACGCCCCCGCGCTGAAACTGAAGCGCGTGGCTTGAATACACCCACACAGAAGAAAAAGCAGAATCAGAATCTTTTGAACAGCTTTGTGCGAACCGTTTGGGGATCTCTGAGAATTGAAGTAATTTTAAAATGATATTTTGACAAAATGACAATGTTTTTTAACCTTGGATGGATTTAAACCTAATGTACAGGATTTATAAACAGTGATAGGAAGCTTAGAATTTTCATCTTAAGGCTGGTTCACACGGCAGGATAATTGGGCCGATTTTAGCCCCGATTCAGCCCTTCCGACAATCTTAGGATGCTCCGATTATCGTAAAATAATCTGATCAAATATTCCTGCCGTGTGTGGTGTGTTAAGACTAATCTCCTCTGCTCGGAAGAATGTCGGGACCGCTCCGATCTCAAATCGGGGATATCCAACATGTTGGATTTATTTTGCCCGATTTCTTCTCGTGTGTGGTGTCCCCCGAGGACAAACAATCACGCAGCCTGTGGACTGTGGCGTGTAGCCAATCAGAAAGCGAGGTGACGAGGCAGTGATAGTACCGGGAAACAAAATCAAAACAGCCGGCGTATATAATATAACAAATACAAATAAAGTCGATGGGCATAACTACATCCACAACTGCAGTCCACCAGAGTACATGGAAACTAATATATGAACGTTTATTTCAACGGTTATTAATCTGTGTAGTACGTAACAACATTTCTATGAGATAAAACAACAACTTATCTCCATATCATGATATAGCAAGTATAGTCCATGCTCGCGTCGTCTCCACCTCTTTGACCATCGCCTTTTCTTATTTTTCTTATGTTTTTTTTCCCGTTAAAAACAAAGCACAAACTATGGCCACTGCATCCTCTTCGTCCGCCATGATTGTTTACTCTAAAGTCACGTTTGATCTCGAGGGATTTTGCGAGATTTCCCGTCTGACCTGGGAATGCTCGGGAGTCAAATCGGTTCGTGTGTGATGTGTTGATATTGCCGTGTGGCTGCACACCACACACGGAGCGACCAAAACTGTTAGACCCGTGATTTTTTTATCGCCGTGTGTGGGGTCTCTCAGGTTTGGAAAATCTGCCGACAATTTTAAAATCGTCCCGTGTGAACCAGGCCTTACTGGCTCTTTAATGAACTTTAAAAGATGGAGCAGGAAGAAGCAGAACTATCAGTGTCAGTGCACAAATATAATATTGGTGTGTCTGTACTATTGCATGTGAAATACTTTCTAGTAGTGTGAAAAAGACCAGGATTTCACAAGCACTTTTTTTCTTCCTATTATCAGTAGTGCTGACTCAGTTCAGTCACTGAGGTCAAACCAGCCGTGGTCTGAATATAAGCTGCCAAGCCAGCCATGATCAAAATATTGGTGTGAACTTCCTTTGAAAACCACACATTACAACTGTAGACTGACTGATAAATGATGTCTGAACAGTCAGTTTTCAAGCAGATTTAGAATGCATTGCTTTTAGTTTAGTTTTATTTTATGCAATACTAGACTCTGCTTACAGATACACTACAGTTCAAAGTTTGGGGCCAGGAAGATTTTTATTTTTTTTTGGAAAGAAATCAATACTCTAACTCAGCAAGGATTAATAAAACTGATTAAAAAGTATGAAGACAAATAAAAATCTATTAAGCCGCACAACTGTTTTCAACATTGATAACAATACAAGATATTTCTTGACATCTCTGAATGATCATGTGACACTGAATAATGATGCCAAAAATTCTACTTTGCATCACATTTTTCACATAGAAAACAGTTATTCCAAATCTTAATATTTCACATATTTACTTTGTTTTCAAATACATAAATGCATCCTTGGTGACCATAAGAGACTTTGAAAAACATTAAAAAAATAAAACATACTTCTGAACAGTAATGCACCCAAGATAAAAAGCAATAACTTCAAGCATTATTTATGTAATTCATCACTTGCAGTGGTTTCGACTCGTGAAATTTTGGATTCATTGATTGAATCCGTTAGCTGAGACAGGAATCGATTTCTCTCGTGTACTCGGAGGGGCTCTTTGTTACTGTGCTGGCAGAGATCTCAGGGGCAGCGTCTGATGAAGCACGAGTCGGGGTCAGAGACCTGTGCTGGAACTCATGGAAATGCCTTTCTTGTAGATTGTGTCATTACTGAAGGAGGAGATCTGCACCATGGAGAAGGAGCACAGCGACCTCCAGCTGCACATCTCACGGACGGACTGCTGGTGTGAGAACCTGGGCACCTGGAGAGCCGTCATCAGCACCGCAGAGGTCAGGCCTGGACACACCATCAGTTCAAGCTACAACCTCTGTGACATAATGCAGCTTCATTGATGTTTTAGTAGAACTAAAATACTATTATAAATATTTTTGGGGATTTTTATTTTTAGATTTTCCATTTTTATTTGAAAATTTGTTAAAGATTCTGTAATTTTCATTAGTCTGTTTAGTTTTTATTTTTATTTCCGTTTTTGTTTTAGTTCTTCAACAATAAACTTAAAGAAAAGAAGTTTATTTAAAAATAAATGTGTATATTTCGGTTCAATTTTATTTCAAGTAATAAAAGTGGATGATTTTATGATTTCATAATCTGTGTGAAAACTCAGTTAAAACAATATAAATATTGTCCTTCTGTAAAAAGATTATTACAAAAGAAAATATTAAATAAAATAGGAAATATATTAAATGCAGTAAACACTTGAAAATATAGCCACAAATGTTACCATGAGACCAGTGTGACAGAAACACTTTATCTAATCATATCTAATCTTATAGTTATATCTAATCTTGACCAAGCTAAACTGGTAAATCTGGTAATCCTGGAAAACCTGGTGATGCATACAATCATACCAGAAAGGGACATGATGTAACTTTTGGTAAAGTGCTGTTTACTGCAATCACAGGGATTACAGTACAGCAACAACACAGAGTACATCTACTTTAAAAGATCAAACTAATTCTTAAACCACAGAATGACATTAACAGTGTTTTCACACATTGTGACTTCAGTCAGTTGAAATATACAATCTTACAATCAGCTGTTGCATTGAGTTCTGTGATGGACAGCAGCATATTGTAATCACTTGCATGATTGCACGTGGCGTTTTATTCGGCTCTCACAATATTCTTTCCTTAAAACAGCAGTGATTCATTTCCTGTATGTTTGACTCTTTTACAAACACAGTCATTGGATCATTCCATCTGTTTAACTTCACGGAGAGTCTCAATATAGTCACAGTAATAAAGGTGTCAGTGCTCTTAGAAGTATTTTCCAGATCATTTTGAAGCCATGCGATAGTTCTATAGAGCAACTGAAATCAAAACTGATGCAACATGAAAATTGAAATGCCGTATTGAAATCGAATGCAACCACAAATTAAATTTGAAAACATTAAAATAATCTGAGGTGAAAAATGTAGGAAACTTATTCTAATCTGTTCATCTGTGTTTTTAAAAAAGCACTTTTTTCCAGTGTTTTTTTTTTTTATTATTATTATTAAACACCATCGTTTTGTATAAGTAAACGAGAGCCCCATCAATAATTTGTACTCTCTTTTCCTGGAGCTCTGGTGAGTTACAGCACACAGTTGAATATAACTGCTCAGGAGTGAGTCATTCGTATATTAGTGATTCATCTGGTAATTGGCTGCAACATGACACCCAGCTTTTTAAATCAGATGCTTCATGTGATTTCAGCTGAACTGAACCTGTTACTGTTTTCATATCATCTCAGTTCTTGGCAGAATCAGATGCATTACATGGAAAATGATTTAATTCAAGCCAAATTAAATATTTTACCGCAAATATTTTGCTCCGATATCTGTGGATTGAGCAAATGTAAATGTTAAAATGTTTAAAACATCAATCAGATTTGTTTTATTTTATTTCTATTTTATTTTATTATTATTTCTGTTTTCATTTTGTTTCAATTCTAATTTCATTTTATTTGGATTTATTTTGCATTTTATTTTAATTCTATTCTATTCCTTTCCATTCTATTTTGATTTAAATTTATATAAATTCTATTTACTTTTCATTTTAATTTCAATTCAGATTTTTTACTTAATTTTATTTACCTTCAATTCAATTTTATTTTGATTGATTTTATTTCAATTCTGTTTTCATTTTCATTTTATTTCAATTCTAATTTCATTATATTTGGATTCTTTTTGTATTATATTTCAATTCTATTCTATTTCCATTATACTTTTGTTCAAATTTATATAAATTCTGTTTACTTTTCATTTTTATATCAATTCTGATTTTGTTATTAAATTTTATTTAACTTCAATTCGATAGATTTTTCAATTCTATTTTCATTTTATTTCAATTCTAAATTCATTTTATTTCAATTCTAATTTCATTTTATTTTGACTATTTTTTTATTTTGACTTTAAATTCCATTGTTTTTCAATTCGGTTTTAATTTAATTTGATTTCAATTCTATTTTTATTGTATGTGAATCACTGCACAGCGTGAATCAGAGTGAGTGGAAATAACTATGATCTTAACTTAAATCTCTTAACATTGTATGTCGTAGGCCTCTAGGAGAATGGCGAGCAGATGGCGTGGTACTTTGTTGCCGTAAGTCTTTCTGAAGACGACGACTGCAAGAACAACCGCTGGACCGTCACCAGGAAGCTCAGCGAGTTTCAGGCTTTGCACAGGAAGTTGACGGAGGTACAGCTGATATTTTTACAGTATGCTGCCACACCTCTGATGTGTGATATCCTGTGCTGGCGTAGTGTGACGGCCCTCTGCTGCAGCCATTGTCAAGCTGCTGAGGCAATGAATGAATTGTTGTACATTATTAGTTCTGATACAGATTTTGCATGACAGAACATAAAAGCATGGACCGATGCCTGTTTTTCTTTTGCAGTGTTTTCCGTCACTCAAGAAAGTCCAGCTTCCCTCACTCAGTAAACTGCCGTTCAAATCAATCGACCTAAAGTTCCTTGACAAATCCAAGAACCAACTCAACACTTTTTTACAGGTGAGTCTTTTCCGCTCTCATTGAGAATGTGCTATTAAAAAACAAACAATCATTGACTTGTGGTTTTTAGAGAATTACTTTATTCATTCATTTTCATCTATTTGATCCATACTTATTGCAGGGAACTTATTTCCAGAACATTTTCATATATATATATATATATATATATATATATATATATATATATATATATATATATATATATATATATATATATATATATATATATTAACTTTAAAGTTTATGCTTGAAATAAAAAAAAATTAATAAATAAAATAATCTGAAAACCTCATTAGAAAAAATATTTACAATATATTTTTATTTTTAAATATACAATATATCAGCACCATATCTGTTATCGACTGACTTTATTTAATTGTCATCCTTATTGGATATTTAATTATTAAAACCTATTTTAAGACGTGTCATCATATAGCACTACAGTAATTAAATGTTTAAATGTTTGCTATGCTTACCAAAGCTTTTCACTGTGTCCGTTTACTCTGAGCCTCACCTCTGATCATTTCTAAGTGGATGCTTGGTCAAGCATTTCTATGTGTTTGTGTGTATTTCTGGTCTCATTTGATTCAGGTTTATGATTTTATTTCTATTTATTCGTGAGGTTTTAGTTTGTATGTGTGTGGTTCTTCTGTAGAAAGTGTTGACAGATGAGCGCATGTGTCAGAGCGAGGCGCTGTATGCCTTTCTCAGTCCGTCACCAGAGCACCTGAAGGTCATCGACATCCAGAAGAAATCCTCCTTCTCTCTCGCATCCTTCCTGGAGAGACTGCCGGGAGACTTCTTCTCACACCAGGAGGTACACACACACACACACACACACACACACACACACACACACACACACGTTTATTTTTAAAATGTGGACATTATATAGACCTATATTGTTTTTATAGATTATTATAAAGCAATCATCTTCACAGAGGAATTTTGAATATTATAAAATCAAATCTTTGGGGGGGGGGTTGTGTGTGCATTTTTTTCAAATGATGAAATCCTTGGATGTCCTCAAAATAGTTTTATCATATTTATCTCACTTCTAGGTATAAATTTGTCTCAGACACACACACACACACACACACACACACACACAAACACCTGCTGAATGCATATTTGTATAATGCATTAAAAAATGAATACAATTAAAAATGTTTAATGAGCTGTGTTTTCACAGCTCATAAAAAAAAAATGCTATCTGAAAAAAAAAAAATGTTGTTTTCCAGCAAAATAATATGTAACCATGGTTATTACAACATACCCTTTCCTTTCATAGCAAAGCAGCATAATGAAAAAACAAAACAAAAAAAAAACAATATATATATATATAATTCTAACAAAACAGGATAAAACAAAAAAAGTTTTAAAAATAAAAAAAACAAAAAAAGTTTTACTTAAAAATAACACATTTATTGAATTCAGTTTTTTATTTTATGTTTTACCCCATTGGCCAACAGTTCTTGTCAGCATACTCTTCTTTATTTTATTATTTTTTTTTAATAAATTGGAAATCTAACAAGACAAAATAATGAGTAACTCTTTAATATTTTGCATAACTCTTGTGAAAAGTGTTATTTTCCAGTATAAATATTTAAAATACTTAAATCAAGATACATTTACTTGAGAAGCACTTGACAAAGATAATAAATGAAATACTTTAAAACAAGTTTATGCTTGAAATAATAATAATAAAAAAAGTAATTGTAAAACTTCATTAGAAAACATTTTTATTGGTTTACTGGTTTTACTGACAGATACTTTGTCACTTGATTTTAATAAATTTTTTAGGAAACAAGTCTTGTCATCTTATGTCATATGTTATTTTATTTTATTATTTTTTTTTTTTTTTTGCAGAGCATTAATTTATGTGAAGTATAACGCAATGATTATCCGTTTAAAGGCTCATTTGATTTCACACCATACACCAAACCACTAAATAATGATTATGAAAAGCAGCAGAGATTTCAGAAAAGATGTCAGATCAGACGTGATGAATCTGTGTGTGTGTGTGTGTGTGTGTGTGTGTTTGTGTGTGTGTGTGTGTGTGTGTGTGTGTGTGTGTGTGTGTGTCAGGATGAAGGTGAGGATGACAGTGACCTCTCAGACTACGGTGATGAGACGGACGGGAGGAAGGACGCTCTGGCTGAGCCCTGCTTCATGCTGATCGGAGAGATCTTTGAACTCAGGGGCAGTGAGTACAACTACAACACACTGCTCAGATGACTCCCTGTCACCCGCAGTGATGACAGATCTCTGACCACAGGGCAGTGGGACGGAGTGCACCCAACACCCATCAAACATTCATTCAGAAAGTCACGCCACTGTATGAAATAATAGTCTGAAAAATCTAATTTCTTGAAATGGAATAGTTTATTAAAACTTAGGTTAATGGACTAAGGTTAACATATGGAGTGAGAATATGGAGCTCATACTTGAGGAAGAAAAACAAAACAAAAGGCCCAACCTGAGGACAAATATGAAAAAAAGACACGTTACAGCATCATTAGAAATGTCTTTACTGTCACTTTTGGTCAATTTAATGCTAAATAAAACTTTCTTTCTTTTCTTGCGTGTTTTTCTCTCTGCAGTGTTTAAGTGGGTGCGGAAGACACTAATTGCACTTGTTCAGGTCACGTTTGGACGGACTATAAACAAGTAAGCATTAACGAGCGGAGGGAATGGAAACTTTAATGGAAACTTGTTTACATGAACTCATTGAGTTGATCTTTGTCTCTTGTCCTCTGCAGGCAGATCAGAGACACTGTAAACTGGATCTTCAGTGAGCAGATGTTGGTTTACTACATTAATATATTTCGGGACACGTTTTGGCCCAACGGGAAACTGGCACCTCATAACAAAAGCCGCTCGGAGAGTGAACGCAGAGAAACCAAGGAGAGAGCACAGCAGAAGCTTCTAGACAACATCCCAGGTGAGGTTAAACAGGGTATATTTCAAAATACACATTATATTTCAGAAACCTACAGTGTAAGAAGATTTACACACCAAGATCTAAGGCTGTTTGCTACTCAGGTTTTATAAGAATTACACTCATACCGCCAAAATAAATGCATGTGATTTTATTTGTAATGAAAATACATAACTTCCACATACTCTTTTAGCATTATTTGCATATGGTTTTAGTATTTAGTAATAATTTGATTTATTAAATTATTTAATTTGAAATATTTTTTTAATAACTATGTGCTATTGTCTTTTTTCAGTTTCTATTTAGCTTTATTTTAATTTCAGATTTAATCATTGTAGTATTTCAGCATATTTAATTTCAGTTAGTTACCAAGGCATTTTTCATTTTTTTCCTATTTTATTTATTATCTTATTTGTTATCTTAATTTTCAAGGGTTTTTAATTTTAAGGTTTTATTTGATTGATTTTATGTTTTGGTTTCAGCTTTATTTAATTGAACAAAAACTATATAAACTTAAGACACTGAATAAAAATAAATAGATATTTAGCAGTCATTAAAAACATGGAAATATTGAAGCCTCTACCATTTCAGTAACTATGCTCTTGTCTTTATATTTTTCTATTAAGCTTTATTTTTATTTCAAGTTTTAGTAATTTTAGTACTTGCCAAAGCATTTTTCAATTTTTACTAATTTTAATTATTATATTTTAGTAACTTTTTTTTCAAGGTTTTTTAATTGTAAGGTTTTATTTTTATTGATCTTATGTTTTGTTTCAGCTTTATTTAATTTAATGAAATCTAACAACATTTCTGTTGCATTATTATTATTATTATTTTTTATTATTATTATTTACAGCTATTGTGATTCGAAACAATAGGTGTGAAATGGCATTACTACCTACCCGACCATTTGTATTTATAAATATTGTAATAATATAATTTTTCTAAATCTAAATATTGTTAAAACCTATATATATATATATATATATATATATATATATATATATATATATTAGTACAAAAATACAAAATACTAATCCTGTGCGGATTCAGTCACCCTGGAAAAAGTATTATAAGTGCGACGCTGTTAATGTAAAAGGCTTCATTGCTGTTTCTGCCTGCATGATGCTTTTTAATTAGAGCGGGACACTTTAAACACACTCCAGCGAGAGCAATTACACCTGCTTGAGCTCAGAGCGCTTGACAATACTGCTTCACTCTCTAGCTCTCACAGGCCCACACTAGAGACTCGATCAAACACACGATCAAAACGGCTTTTTAATGAGGATTTCAATCTTTCTTTGGAAAGCTGGACAGCAGAGACTGTGTAATGAGAGTAAAATGCAGTTTTTTTGTTGTTTAGATGCACTTCAGAATCTGGTGGGGCAGCAGAACGCGAGATACGGGATCATCCGGATCTTTAATGCACTTCAAGAGACCAGTGCCAACAGACATCTTCTCTACGTAAGTCACCTAGCGCTCTGGGACTGACCGTTAACCCTGCTCCAGTTTATTTATATCTCAGGCTTTCATTTTCAGTCAGCGGATGTTCCCGTTTCTGCTTTCTGTCGAAATGCTCTCATGACACGACAGATTTACATCTGTCACAGGTGAAAGTGGTAGGAAGGAACCTGAATGGAGGGTCACTCCAGCTGTTTTCACTGTTCATTTGAAGACAAGATGAAGATTAGATGTACTGTACTTGACAAATAAATGTCTCTGTTTTGTTGCTAATTCATCAGCACATTTTATTCAGAAAACGTGTAATCTTCATTGAACTGCATTAGAACTTTCTTTGAAACAACTATGTAATAAAGGCCATGATCTTGTAGCCTGGCATCTTGCATCCACCACATTAAAATCTGCCGAATATAGAGCTGAACAGTGACTGCCTGTTTTATTTATTTTTGCAGCCTTGGTTTCAGATAGTGCTTTTCACATTCATTTTATCCATAGGGGTTAAAAATGGCTCAAATAAAGGGTTTTAAAGTGCCCCTATTATGGGTTATGAAAGGTTCATATTTTGGTTTTGGGAGTCCCCAACAACAGGTTGACATGCACGAAAGGTCAAAAAACGCTTTTGTTGTCTTATGATATGCATTTATTTTTACCTTAAAGGGATAGTTCACCCAAAAATGAGGTTTATCTGCTTATCCCCAGGGCATCCAAGATGTAGGTGACTTTGTTCCTTCAGTAGAACACAAACCAAGATGTTTAACTCAAGCCATGTAGTCTATCACTCTTATAATGTAAGTGGATGGGAGTCACAGCTAAAACATACAATAAAAAAAAAAACATAAAACCAAAATAACCCTGTGGCTTGTGACGATGCATTGATGTGTAAAGACAAAGCAATCAGTCTGTGCAAGAAACTGAACAGTATTTATAGAGTTTTGTTCTTCTGATTCACACAATGTCTGAACCGTTCGAACTCTCCTGAGGGCGTTCTCAGCCCCAGGCCATTAGGCGTCTTCTTCTTCTTGCTTTATGGCGGATCGCAGACTTTAAGTGCATTATCCTGATAAAGACTGATAGACCGCAACAGTTTGAGTTTCTACAAAGAAACAAAGTCACCTACATCTTGGATGCCCTCAGGGTAAGCAGATAAACATCACATTTTCATTTTTGGGTGAACTATGCCTTTAATTGTGCAATGATTAATTTTTCCAAACCCCTCCTTTGCATGATGCAAATCTGTGGTGATTGGCCGGATTGGTCTCATTTCCATTGAATCATGAGCCTGTAATTCCTGATAAAGCAGCATTGTGTACAGTGTTACCAGGGAAACCAATATTTTCCGCTGTTTCAAAAGCAGTGGCAAAGAATGAATTAGCATTTTCATTCAGACCACTGCAAAAAGACCAACAAGTGGCCGGTAATGTGCTCATGTTTCATGTGAATGTCATCATGAAATTGCTTGGGATTCGTTTTAAAAACAACTCATTTCAATGAATTGAGAGACAATAACTTTATAAAGGGTGCACTTTCAGATTTCAAAACTTTGCAGGATGTTTTCATTCACTTAAAGCTGTGTTACACACTATGTGAAAGGTCATTTCCAAAAATCCATGATGGGGGCACTTTAAGTGATAATACTGAAGCGCCATCTAATGGTGAAATGATGATTAATGTATTGATGATTATACACGGAGTGTGCATGAAGCTTTCCGTTTCTCCTCAGATCCTGTTGGAGATGCTGCTAAAGGAGCTCTATCCCGAGCTGAACGTGGAGGGTGTACAGGCCTGAACATCCTTACTTCACATCAGAGGCTCAGGATGGTTTCTCTATGTGCTGGATGGCTGTTTTTGGTGTTATTTATAAAAAAGTTTTGTTCTGTTTTATTTCTGAAACACTTGACTCTGTAGTGCTGGATCTAGGAAGCCTCATGAATATGTTTGTGTTGTGTTTCTCTCTGGTGAGATTGAAGGAACAGACCACATCCACTGCCAGCTGGCATCCTCTTTTCTTTCTCTCATTTGTTTTCTTCTGGGGGTTTTTGCTGTGTAATGTGAATAACAGTGGAATGAGTGTTACACATCTGGAAAAAGAAGAACCCAGACCTCTGTAAACTCCCTACATATTATTGTGACCATTGCGAAAACTTTTAATCGTGCAATATGTCATGTACAGTTATTGTGAAGGTTCTGTCTGTGATATTATTATTATTATTATTATTAATATTGTTATTATTATAGAATTTTATTTTTACCAAATTAGACTAGAGCATTTATAAGCAATAAAATGCAAAAGAAGATTTGCCATGTGTTGTGTCTTTAATATAATGAGATATTAAACGATACATTAAAACGCAATTCATTTTAAACTTTAATGCAATTTCTTACAGTTTCAGTTGTTTTCATTTCACAGCTTGAACATTAATACAGTTTCTTCCTTTCAATATTTATTTATTTATTATCAATATTTATTTATTTAACTTATTTAGTTTGCTTATATCTTAGGTACTGTAGGTGTAATTATACCTGTAGAAATGTGAAATAAAACATAAAAAGTAATTCACTTCTTTTTTTAATCATCAAAACTAGATATGTTGGTTTATGTCTGTAAACATTTCAAAGACAAAAATCTTAAAAAGTTTCAAATTTATTTTTTCATATCAACTCTATATAGTTTTACAGGTTCAAGCACAACTTTTATTTATTCATTCATTCATTCTAGTTAGAAATCCCTAGTTAGCATAACATTTTTATAAGAAAAAAAATAATTTATGTATTGATTTATTCTTCAAAATGATCTAGTTTGCGTAATTATATGCGTAATTATATACAGTTTCAATGACTACATTTATGTGTTTTTTTATTCATTCATTTTATAATTTTTTTTGTGTAATTATACCTGTAAATATATACAAAAAAAAAAATCCCCAAAATTAGTCATGACTGCTATTAGGTACATAGGTAAAAATATTGTTTATTAAAATGTGGATTGTTAAAATAGAACATTCGAAAGTTTGAAGTTTTTTTTTTTTTTTTTTAATGTTTTTTTTGTTTCGTTTTTTTTTTTTTTTAAGTATACTCCCATATATTTAAGATGTAAACAAAATTTCTCAAAAAATTCTCTTGAATATAAAGATTGCATTTCTTAGAAATTGGCACTTGCATCTTCAACTCGATTTTTAGGAGATTTTGCTTTGTGTTGTTCTTATATGGCACTGGAGTAATATTAAAACTTTTTAATTCATCAGCTTCCCAAAAAGTTTAATGAAGTTTAGAATGCAGAATGTGCAAAATTTTTATAATTGAAACAAAATAAGAGGCATCATGAAAATTGCATGTTATTTTTTATTTAGTGCTGTCATGAATAAGCTATTTCACACAAGACAATGATAAAACTGAATTTATAAAAATTACCCCATTCAAAAGTTTTCATACCCCTTAATACTTTGTGTTGTTTCTTGGATTAAATTTATGTTTTTATATTTTGTGATAGCTGTTCAAGTGTAATTTGTTGATCCTGAGCAGCTGCCTGCTGTTCTTCAGAAAAATCATCCAGCTCTTGCACATTCTTTGGTTTTCCAGCATCTTCTGCATATTTGAACCCTTTCCAACAGTGACTGTATGATTTTGAGATCCATAAACAGCTATTACAAAAGGTGGAAACATTTACTGATGCTCAAGAAGGCAACACAACGCATTAAGAGCTGGGGGTGTAAACTTTTGAACAGGATGATGATATGTACATTTTTCTTATTTTGTTTAAAGATCATGTTTTTTTCATCTGGTACTGCACTCAAGAAGCTACACAAATATTTAAATGTTTCCCAGAAGAAAAAATGAGTACAATTTACTCTGATCATACAATTCAAAAAGGTTGCACCCCCAGCTCTTAATGCATTGTGTTGCCTTCTTGAGCATCAATAAATGTTGCTTTCTACCTTATACCATAGTTATGTATGAGTCCCCCAACTGTCCAAAAGATGGATATCAAAATCATACAGTCACTTTTGGAAAAGGTTCAAATTTGCAGAAAATGTTGGAAAACCAAAGAATGTGCCAGAGCTTGAGGATTTTTCTGAAGAACAGCAGGCTCAACTGCTCAGGACCAAAAAGGGACTCATGAACAACTATCACAAAACAGAAAGAACTTTTGAATAAGGTATTTAAAAAAAAAAATCTGTTATTATTTTGTCTTGTAGAGAATACATAAACATCTGTTACGTGAAATAGCTTATTCAAGACAGTGTTAAATAAAATAAATAAATAACATGCAATTTCCATGATCCCCCTTATTTAGTTCAAATGAAATGACATTTTCCATATTCTGCAAGGGATATGCTTACTCATGAGCACAACTGTATATCCATCAATTACATTGATGAGATTAAATGAGTGATTGCTGTTGCACTTGTGATTTATATCCTGCCGTGCACCACGTCCATTTGCAGCTCCTTACAGATCTCTGGATCGATCCTGGCAGCCTGATGGAGGCAAAACGAGAAATCAAACTTAGGTACCACTGAACCTCCAAATGTCACCCACATCTTCTATTTTCCCACATTGCTTCTCAGTAGCAGTGCTTTTTACAGGTCCAACATCAGAACTGGCATTATAATGGTACGGTGTTCAACAGTACCTGTGAGAAGTAGCTCTTCACTCTGTCTCTGTTCTTCAGGACGCCTCGGCCCAGCTGAAGGCAGCGTGCGTAGTAAAACATGGCTATAGCGATGCCCTTCCTGATGTACTCCTCCAGACAGTCCGTGTGCCGCGCTATGGCACTGATGTCCTCGTATCCGCACACTCTGAGAGTTCAAACAAACCCGTTTTTACCACAGGAAACAGAACGGTGTCCTTCACGGTTTCTGCAGGATGCGCTGTACCTCTCTCCCAGGGCGGCTGCTCTGGAGTAGAGCTTCCTGTGGTAGTAGCAGGCCGTCAGGTGACCCTGAGCGTAGACGTTTCCTCTCTCTGCCGCCTCCTTCAGGCAGAACAGGGCTGCGTCGGGGTCCTTCTGCACGCCGTGACCGTACAGATACATGACACCCAGAGCGCCCTGAGACTCCAGACTGCCGTTACCACACGCCTCCGAGTGCCACGAGAACGCCTGCGGTACATCAACACATGACCAGACTGATGGAAGACAGAGACATTAAACACCAGTGCATGAGATCTCTGTTTCTCTGACTGCTGATGATGATTTAAAGGGATAGTTCATGCAAAAATCCTGTCATCATTAAAGCTGTAGTCGGTAACTTTTGACGCTTTAGCGGTTAATAAACAGAACTGCTTGCATGTTGCGGAAGGTTGCGTGTTGGTTGTTTCTTACCGCTCCCGGTAAGAAACAACCAATCAGAGCTGCGGTCCGTAACTTTTTTTGTGTTCAAAGTATACAAAATGTATATAATAAGCGAGTACACCATGAATCCATTTTCCAAACCGTGTTTTTAGCTTGTCCTGAATCACTAGGGTGCACCTATAATAAGTGTTTATATTCGGACTAGTTTAGATTGCTTCGGGGATACCGCGGCAGAGTAACCCAGTACCTTTGTGATTCTTCATAGACATAAACAGAGAGAAGTAGTTCCGGCTACGATGTTCTTCCGCAAGACGCAAGCAGTTCTGTTTATTAACCGCTAGAGCGTCAAAAGTTACCAACTGCAGCTTTAACTCACCCTCACGTTGTTCCAAACCTATCTATCTATCTATCTATCTATCTATCTATCTATCTATCTATCTATCTATCTATCTATCTATCTATCTATCTATCTATCTATCTATCTATCTATCAAAAAAGACCTCTAACACTAGCTTTAAGTAGGAAAGTGGGAAGAAAAAGTTTCTTCACTTCATTTTAAATTAGGTAAAATCATTTTAAATAGGTTATTATAATTTTATTCTAAATATTATATTTATTATAATTCATATGTATTGTTAACTTAATTAACTATATTATTATAATTATTTAAATTTATTATAAACCTTTTTTTTTGTGTAGAAGTGTAGTCATAGTGTTATTTTATAGGCCAGCTTGGATGGCTAATTCACTAGGGGGTCCCTCAGGAATTGTTATGGGTTTTTGTCTGATGTATAAGTAGAATAAGGTCTGAGGTTAGCATTATTTAACTTCACATTCATATTTTTTTTTACATAACATAAATTATACAAAGTTATACATCAAATGTGAACTCTGAAGCCACTGTGTGCTTTTCAGAATGTTTCCAAATTGCTATATGAGGAATATTGTGGTTCAGCTTCATCAAGCAAACAGCTCCATGTGTGTTTCTAGTCGATCTAGAAGCTTTTTAGCAACTGTTAGAACAAAACACGAAAGTCTCTTCCCGTAATGCTACTGCAACCACAGACCTTATTTCACTCCTAAATCACAAACCTCTATTCTGAAAACCCATTAGAACTTCCCAAAGGAACCCGATGCTAATGGTCTCCTACACTCTAGGTCTACAGGTCAGTGCTCCAGCTGATGATGCATGACGTTTGTGAGTGATATCAAGACCTTTCTGAGGTCCAGAGTCTCCGGTCTGCAGTAAAACATGCCCAGAGACGACTGCGCTTTCACACTAGCGTTCGGGTTTCCATCATCAGCTGCCAGGAGCCAAAGCCTGCCACAGAAATGTTCATCAGACGTGCTTCACATTTTTATGCATACATTTTTTGACATTATATTTTGCAGTGCTTGTTTCTCACCGCTCTGCTTCAGTGCTGGACGCCTCGACACCATAACCCTCCAGATACGACCGGCCCAGGTTATACAGCGCTGCGTATCTGATACAGCCCACCTCGGACGAATCCCAGAATGCAACTGTTCTCATGTACTCAATTGCCTTGCGCTGTTAAAGGGTTTCAGTAGAAAAATAAAAAAAACAATGATCATTAATTCTGCAGTATTTACTAATCTGAGTAAACGTTATTTTCAACATTTACTAATACAATTATCTGTTCACATTAATGAATGCACTGTGAATTTTTTTTAAATTAATTTTAAACATTAACAGGTAAGTAAATTCTTTAAAAATATATTGCTCATTGTTCACGTTAGGTATTGCATTAATGTTAACAAATAAGATCTTATTGTTTCTGTTACTGAGATATTAATAGTATAATAAAGGAAATCTGACATTTAAGAAATTTGTAACATCCGAAAAGCTTTTTGTTGCATTATATGTTATTAATAATGGTCTATTAACTGTACAGTGTATGTGTAGGATATCATAATAACAGCAATGTGGTCCTCACAAGGTCTTCTTTGGTTCCAAGGCCATCGTAATATATGACAGCCAGCTGATACAGAGCTCGAGGATCTTCATCTTTAATGCCATCAAAGATGATCTCTGCTTCTGCGTAGCGGCCCTGCAGATACCAGATCATTCCTGAGATGTGTGTAACTATTATACATCAATATACTGTTTTTTTTCATTAATGCAGAAAGCTAATTCTTACGTGATTCTGTCTTTGCATATTGAATCAGAATAATTTAAGGCATCAGTCACCTCCTCATAGTGCAACTGTCCCAGGAGGAAGGCGGCTTGCAAATCTCCTCTTTCTGCTTTCTCTTTAAGCAGAATCACCGTGTTCTCCACCGACCTACCAGAAGTCTCTGCTTTAAAAAAATAAAAATGAAACATTATATATACATACATATATATATATATATATATATATATATATATATATATATATATATATATATATATATACACACACACACACACACACACACACACACATAAGAAATGCAATGCCATGTTTCTGCTGTTATGGACTGTTCATCTCTGATCACCTGGTTGTATTGACTCTTCTCTGATATCTTGATAAATCTCGTGGATTTCACTGAGAAGCTTCGAGGTTCTGGAGTTGAGTTCACGGCAGGTCATTTCTCTCGACGAACAGAAGCAGCACTAAATCACTGCTTAAAGACACACTTCACTTCTACAGTCAGCAGAACTTTAATAAATGACACACCGCGTTGCTTATTCCGATAGATTGTGGCTTTCTCTGTCTATAAATTATTACAAATAAAACACGTTGTTGACATTGTCGAAAAAGGAATAAAGCGCCATTACAACAATTGTTACCATGACAACCACTGGTGACCTCACAGTTGTACATCTCATTCCACTGTTAATAGTATAAACATAATAATGTAAAAAAAAATTATATACATATGAAATAATGTAAGTTTCGAGAATAAAGAAAATGTTTTCTTCCTGTCGCCTAACTTGTGAAAAAAAAACAGTCTATATATAACGTACTAAGATACTATTTATTTTATAAAGTTATGTATTAAATAAATTATACAAAACTGTACACAATACGTTTAAATACTATGCAAACGTAAATAAAATAAATATTTTTTTAGAGAGTTTTGGCTCTGATTACACAATAAAAGTCCGAGAAATGTTTTGAGAAACGATCCTTCTGAGTTGCCGTAGTGACCCGCCTGGCTCAACACGGAAATGATCATTTCAAAACATTAATCCGGTAGAGTCTTCATTAATCGTCTGGATTTACTGACGGTTGATCGCGGTCAATGAGAAATCAGAGAGCAGGCCCGAATGTTGCCAGTGTTTGTGTTGTCTCATTAGTGTGATGACTGTTTTGATGACAGTTACTGATCTTCATCATGAAGCTGAGTTCATCAGTATTTGCTTTATTGTGTCTCATGTGTGAGATTGTGTCAATCGCTCTTTTCCTGAGAGGATTCTTCCCTGTTCCTGTCAAATCATCCTTTTCAGACAAGAGCAAAGTGACTGATTTTCCTGCAGAGCCACAGACAGGTAAACACACACACACACACACACAGAGAGAATTATTGAGCATTATGTTGATGGTGATGATCTTATAGTGATATATGTATGTGTATATATATATATATATATATATGTGTGTGTGTGTGTGTGTGTGTGTGTGTGTGTGTGTGTGTGTGTGTGAGAGAGAGAGAGCGTGTACTGTTGTTTCACTGAATGACATGGGTGTCTCCTGTGACTCATTATTTTTTGCTCAGAAAAAACAGGACACATTGTAATTTAAAGAAAAAAAGTAATGTTGCATCAAACTTTAAAGTTTTTTATGCTTGAAAACCACTTTTCGTCTTTGAACCATATAAAGATTAAAAAAATATATTAATATTTTTTATCATATTGTAAAAAATCTTGTCTAATATAACTGTATGTTTGCTGGTGTTTATTATATTTGTTATACTTGTATTTTTTTATTTTTTATTTTTTGCCTTGAAAATAGCCTAAGATTAAAAAATATATACTACTACTACTACTAGTATTACTACTACTACTTGAACCATATATACATGTAGGCTGTATTTCATGTTATATATTTTTTATTTAACTATAACCTGTGCCTCAGTCTGTTTTATTCTGGATGTCCAAATCTGAATGCATTGTCCCCTGGGGATCAAGATTGTGGGTTTAATTCCGATGTTTAGGGTGTTTTAATTTCAGCCTCACTACTAAATCCCCTTTTTTCAGTGTTTCTAATTCTATTTCTGAAATCAGAATTCATAACATACATCGTGATCACGCATGCAGCAGAGACTTCATGAGTTGTTGTGTGTTCTGCAGGAAGTGGTCCTAACTCCAGCAAGGCTCCCGTGCCGTTGTTCAAGCGGGTGGTGATCGTCCTGATCGACGCTCTCAGAGAGGACTTTGTGTTCGGCTCTGATGGCCGGAGGTTCATGCCCTACACCAGACATGTGGTGGAGAGAGGCTCTTCTCACAGCTTCATCGCCAAAGCCAGACCGCCCACCGTCACCATGCCCAGAATTAAGGTGAATTACTCCCAAATCAAATCCTTTCTTAACCTAGTTTGTTTTTGCCTGTGGTTCCCCCTTCACTATGAATCTATAGGATGCTTTTTGCCTATTTTCTGTCAGTATGCTATTATATTACTAATTCTAATTATTCTAATTAAGTTAAATATTTAATGATAAGTATAACAATAATAATACTTATTATAATACTATATTATAATGTTTAATTTGATATTTGTTTTTGCTAAATATATTGTTAGGTAAAAAAAAATGTTAGCCTGAATGCACTGTAGGTCGCTTTGGATAAAAGCATCTGCTGAATGCATAAATTTAATTTAAATGTAAATTTAATTATTACAATTATTATTAAGTCAAAATATTTTCTAATATTTAATTTTATATGTATTTTTATGCTGCAAAATAATTACATGTATGTTTAACAATTGATATAAAAAATAACGGCGTTATTAAAAAAAAAGTGTTGCATACAAAATGTTTTCAAATTAATTATTAAAAAAATATATATTATTTTCTAAAGTTTTAATTGATATAGATTTTTATGCTGCAAAATAATTCAGTGTATTTTAAACAATTTATGTTAAAATAATGGCGTTATTTTAAATAGAGCAAAAACAAAGTGTTCTATACAAAATGTGGGACACTGCTAAATATGTAAAAATATTTAATAATATGCATATATGATAATATAAATTTAAATAACTGATTCTAATGATTTCTGATAAATATTTAACCACAATAATAATCATAATAATAATAAATATTTAATAATAATAATAACAGTTATTCATTTTTTTTAATTAAATATTTAATTTAATATTAGATTTTATGCTATAGATTATTGGAATGTATCTTAAATTAATATGAAATGACGTGAAAAAAATGAACCAAAATTAGTGTTGCATGCAAAAAAACGGGACACTGCTGCTGCATGTAGCTAATTCTTTATTTCATTAAATATGTTACGTTATTAAGCTTTGTGACTTTTTGAAAGAATTTGTGCAGGAAGAAAACACTGATGTTTGTTATTGACTGCCATCTCTCAGTGAACCGTAAGTATTTGGATGAGGATGCTATGAACGGAAATG
Organism: Carassius auratus; assembly: GCF_003368295.1. Taxonomy (NCBI): domain Eukaryota; kingdom Metazoa; phylum Chordata; class Actinopteri; order Cypriniformes; family Cyprinidae; genus Carassius; species Carassius auratus. Next base: position 174,540 of record NW_020523687.1, on the reverse strand, counting down.
ACTCGACCGTTTGTTGATGGCTTCTATAGTGTTTATGAATTCATGATGTAGGTCGAGCCATATGTCAATCAGAACCATTGATTCGTGTGTGAGATGTTAGAGGTTCTCAGTGATATTTGTACAAGCACATCATGACAGAAAGGCAGAATCCATAGTTCTGCATCTGCTAAGAGAAAATAAATCCTGTAAACAAGTTTCAGGCCTTCCTGCTCAAGTTTTCCCATATGACCTGCATTAAATGAGTTGTGTCCTGACTCAAATCTCCAGCAGATGGCAGTCCTGCTCTGTCAGACTCCCTTCTGTCCAATCACTGCAGGCCTCTCAGCTGTAAACCGGTGTGACATGGCCAACTAACCCAAATTACAGTCGTCTGGACATCAATCAGGCATCTATTTCTGCTGGTTAACGGGTTTGACCGCTGCTGGAAGGCCTAGAAGAAAGAGTGAGGAATGATGGTGATTTAATGCTGCTCAAGACATCATGTTTATAGTGTGAATAAGAGACAGTGCTAAGATATTTAGAAATATTTCTGTCTGAATTCTGCTGGCAGTGCTGCTCTGCCTTCTCTTCTCATCTCTTTCTCTAAAGTGGACTACAGAGGCTTGTTACTCTCTCTCTACCATCCCACCTCTCCACCTCCATTTCTTCAGGTTTTCAATACTGAGGCGGAACAACCCTCTCTGAAATAAGGGCTTTCATGACCCTGTATCACATTACACATGCAGCTGTTTGTTTCTTATGGATCTCTTGTGTAATAACTCACTGCAGAAGAGCAGGACACACTTTCCATGAATAGGGTACTTTTCAGCAATACTGGAGTTAAAGCAATCACTTAAACATCAAGAAAGACAGAATATTATTTTATTATTTTATTATTATATAGTTTTTTTATTTTAAGTTGATTTGAATTTTATTTCAAACTTATCATAATTGTATGTGCTTATGTCATTATTACATCTTTAATTATTCTATTTAGCTTTTATTTAAAAAAAAAATTAAGTAAATTTAGTACTCCTACGTTAACTAATTCATTAGGTAGTTGTCATTACTAATGTTTTTAGTTTTAAATTTTATTAATTTTATGCTTCGTTTTGATGAACAAAAATGTTTTTAATGGTTTCAACACTACAATTTGAAAATGTAAAGATTATTTACTTAATATTATTATATTACTTATTGGGTGTCTCAATTTTATGGAATATTCCAGAGCGGTAACTGTTGAATGCAAATGTTGGAAACTGTTAAATATGTCTAATTCTGATTGGCTTAATAATAACAATAAAATATTTTATAAGGTAGAACAATACATTTAGTGTTAGGCAATATTTATAGTTTGTGAAACATGAAATTATGAAATTGTCAAAATAATAACTAATTGTTGAGTATAATTGTTGGAAGCCTGGTCAATTTGATATGTATAGTTGTCTTGTGCTCTTTTGTGTTTTTTTTTTTTTACAATACACAATTTCAACAGAAATTCTGAAATGCAATTTGTTATAAACAATGCTCAAACTGAGATCTTTGTTTCAGTGGCTTAGCTTTTATGTGTGTGTGTGTGTGTGTGTGTGTGTGTGTGTGTGCGTGTGTAAGCCAGTCAAGTTGTATATTCATATAATTCTATATTAATGTAATGTTAGATAACAGTTAATGTAACATATCCACTAAATTTCTCTCTAAAGAATTTTAAGAACGTCGTGGGACTTCGTTTTTTACCCTATTTGTGGAAAGTGCCAGGGAGGGACTTTATTTAGAAAGCATCCAGAAAGCCTGATGTTTTCAGCAACACCTTCATCCTTCAAGGAGTCATTTAGTTGCCTCTCTGTGTTGGCTGACCTCTTCACAGAGCACAATTCACTCGGGACTCAAGGTGTTGTATCGCTAACAAGCCTTTTTCAGTCCCGGTTGCAGCTTGTTGCTCAGAACACTGTCTTGCTCTGCTTTTGTTGTTTTCTTTGTTTTGGACTGGTTTATTGGAACAGGGGATGTGTGTAGTCAGAGATCAGTCCTTTTTTTGGTCTATTCTTGTACTTCTGATCCCTTTTACCTGGATTACCGTTTTTGCTTCTGTTTAGTCATCATGATGTTACCGTGTCAGTACTGTGATTTTGTAAGGTGTAAGGGGGAAAATACAAAGACATCACAGCCTGTGATGAAAGTGCCATGACCCTGTTATATTCAGGGTTGTTATCATGAAACAACAATTAAAAGCACTTAAAATATTGTCATTAATAAATCTGAAAAAATAAATCTGAACGGAAATAAACATTTATTTTAATAGAAACATTATATATATATATATATATATATATATATATATATATATATATATATATATATATATATATATATATATATATATATATATATATATATACATTTGTAAAACTATATAAACATAAAAGCTAATTATTTGTAATAAAAATAACAAACACAACAAAATGTAAAAACAAATTCACATTATTAATAAAAATTACTGTATAACAGTATTATGTTAATGATATTAAAATAACACTGTATAAGGTGCAAATGTGTTTTGCCACATTGACAGATTTTGTACTTCACATTTGTACTTTTGTTTTCTGAGTGTTCAGTAGACATCTTTTAAATGAATTTCAACCAGACAGTATGTTTGTTTCTGTTATCAAAGTCATGTTTTTCTGCCCTGAATCAAACAAATATGATTGCATTGAAGCTCTGTTAAAATGCTCAATAGGATCAAAGGTGTATGCTTTGTGGAGTGTGTGTGTGTGAGAGAGAGAGAGAGAGAGAGAGAGAGAGAGAGAGCATGGCCCAGCATCATCTTTGCCTCTGTAAGAACATGAGCCAGACCGCTGGTTGCCGTAGAGACGCTCTTGCCATTGATTTTCAGTCATTGTCGCTGCTTCTGATGTCATAACAGAGGGTGTGACATCCTGGTGAATGGAGCTGTCAATCAAACGTCTGGGTCACAGTGAGCAGTTCTGTCATCTCTTCTGCGATGAGTTTCAATGATTTTATACTGAAATCAAATGTGACATAGGGCCAAAATGTACTTAGAAGATATTTAATGAGGACACAAGACCATTTTGTCCCAGAATTCTCCCTGAATTCCTCTTCGTCTTTGAAATATAGATGCTTCATGTTAAAATCTGTTGTATTGACAGAGCTTGGTTCATTTTAAGCATGTTAAGGAAATGTAGCTGTGAAAAATGAGGCTGTGTTGCTGCTGTGCTGATTTTAGGCAGTTTCATGTAAATACGCAGATTTTTTTGCTGAGATATTGCCTCACTTTTTCTTTGATGTCTTCACCAGCTGCTGCGTTGAAGTGTTTCTGGAAAGTAGTGTAATGTTGAATACCCATAATTCCATATGGAGCTTTTGTGTCTTACCAGTTCAAGAGGCAAATGAGCCAATTTACCGAAAGACAGACCTGTTTTTCTTTTAGTTTTCTCTCAATTTTATTTTTTACATTTTTATTTAATTTTTATTTTTAGTAATTTTATTATGTGTTTTTGTTGTTTTTATTTATATATATTTTTATTTAGCTTTTTATTAGTATTTTGATTGCTTAAAACTTAGTTTAATTAAGTTCAACATTCCCAATTTTCACTTAAGGTTAAGTTTTTTTTAAAGGTTATTTTTTTAATGTAGTTGACTGTTGACAAGTCTATGAACAAATTAACAACTCATTTTAAAAACTGGAAAAAAGACCTTAGTGTAGACGACAATTCCTAGTCGTGCTTGAGAGTGGAGCGACCGCTGTATCTAGGCTGAGGACAGAATGCGAACTCGGGGAAGCGTGGGTGAAACGGAGGGAGTGCAGGCTCTTTGGAATGGTATGTGGAGGCTGCTGGTAGATGACATAATTAATAAAATCTGCTATGGTTTTATAACAATCATCATGAGACAGTAATCGAAACAAATAATCATCATTGAGTCCCTTTTGGAAACAGGCATTAACCATGTGCTCACTCCAACTCACCAGATTTACAAACCTAAGGAACTCCTGAATGAAACTACAACATTCCACTGTGAAAATGAAAACTAACTGCGTAGCCTCTAACACTGGCCTATCATTCGCCATCCTCATCCTCATCCCTCTCTCAAAATAATTTGCCCCGACTGTCATGTAACACACCGGGTAACTGCTTCGGGCGGTCTTTTGCGCTTATTTAGATGAGAATGATTTGCGTCCTTCACCCTGGTTTCACCGCGGGCTTCACAGATGATATTCACGTCGCACAATTACGTCACTTCATAAGGTTCCCATTGGGAAATAATGGCGATTTATTTGTTTGAAGTAAATGCAACATTTTCAACTTTCTTCTAAGATATATGTGACTTTTTTGCAATGAAAATTATTATTATTATGAAATCATTTTACCTCTGCATATTTTGCTTCCTGAAATTGGCAATTTATGCGGCGGATTTGAAAAAATGCGACCCCCGCATAAGTATGCGGCCCTTGGCTGATTATGCATTAAATCAGGCGATCGCTTAATCGCGTTTTTCTGGAGGGACTGGGCTATAAATCGCTGGACAAGTCAAACTATGAAAAAATTGTGCGACTTATAGTCCGGAAAATACGGTATATATTTATATTCATATAATTTATATTATATATAAATATATAAAAAATATATATTTTTTATATATACATGTGGGTGTATTGATATATACATCATAAATATACACAGCAGACACGCATATATTATGTAAACAAAAACTTTTGTTTTTGGATGCGATTAATCGAAATTAATCATTTGATAGCATTAGATTTAAGTTTTAAAAACAATGTTTGTTTAATGAAGGTATAAATGTGTATATAAATGTATAAAAATGTAATTAATATTTTAAAATATAATCGAATGATAATTCATTCACAAGGAGATATGTAGAACATGCATCCAAAATTGACTAAATTCCATGACATTCCGCAATATACTGTAAATTTTATTTTCAATTCTGCGATCCTGTCTGTGTTTGCTGCATTGTGTAAACCATATGCCTTACACCAGACCAGCAACCTTTATAAAACATTACAAAACCCTTCTGGAATCTTGAGTTTGTTCCTGTTTGTCGTTTTCTTAAAGATGTAGGTTTTCTTCTCATACTCAGGCACCTTTAGGTCCTGTTTTTGCAGTTTGACTGAAGATTTTGAAAGGTTTTGTTTCTGTAAATAGAGAAACTTTTCTTATTTCCCTTCACAGATAAACTTTCGGCTTGCAGGGTTTTAATGCTGCAAAGAAAAATGCTTCCTCTGTCCTACTTTTCATGTCTCCAATCATACGGATTGACACATTAAAAGGTGGGATGTATTTCCAAACTGCAAATCGGCCTCTCTGGAAGTGGAATTTGCCAATCACCGTCACAGAGAGAGTGTTAAATGAAAGAAACCAAGTCTGAAAGTTAGAAAAGAAAAATGCAGAAGAGAAATCTTGTGTCTGTTGTCATGTGAAGCACGGATGGCCTCAGGGTGTTCAGCGAGTGTTTTTAAGCTGCTCTCTTACAGTTGTCGGAAGATGCTGAGATAACGCACCCAGGGCGTGTTGTTAACGTCAGATTTAATCAGTTCTGCTGACTACTTCCTGTTGCCCATGGTGCAGAAGTGATGTTATTTTTTGTGCTGATTTGTCTTTAAGAACCATTTGTAGCTTTTCTGTTGATTTGAACTATTTTTATCTTTGTGCATCCAAATAAGAAAAGAAAGAAAGAGTCTCATATGTTTTTCTTTGGTGTGTTCTTTGCATGCACATGTCAAAAATGCAAATGTTTGAACCTGGTGGGCTGAGTCTGCAGTCTGAATGAATGCAGGACCTTGTTGTTTGAGATCAGTGTGTAATATATTTGACAAAATATGTGAGAAAGTTTATTATTGGCATTTAAGCTTCAGTGTTTCTCTTCTGATAATATGACTGATAATATTCTGCATTTATATTATGTTGTTATGAGTTTAGTGAATGTCTCAGGCATTCAAATCAGTCTGCGTCATCAAAACATCAGATGTGTTTGATTGTTTGCTGAACTCTGGGATATGAAAGGTGGAGAGAACATTCGATTTAGATTTAGCGTTTTACATTTTTATAAATGTAATATAAATGGTATATGATTGTTGTGGTATTCTGGGTGGTTGCTAGAAGTTTTTGTGATAGTATAAACTTGTGTATAAGTTTGACAACTTCTTTAGGCACACAGTTCAGCTGAGTTTATTAGTTGAATCGCTTAGTATGTTTAAAGGCTCACAAATGAATATCGAGTTTCAAAAAGCGCCCAGCAGTTTCCTGTTTTGTGAGTCTCTATTTAGCAGATGTGCTGCTGCTGCTGATGTAACTGTATGGAGAAACTTAAGGGCTTTTTTTCTGGCAGAAATGCTCTTTCCGTTCAGTAGAGCCACTGGCATCCTCTCTGGCTGTGAATGCTTCTAGGAGCAGCAGTTAGCAAGCATACAAATTTAAGCCTTTCCTTGTGCCAGAAGCTGTAATGCAGCATAAAACTACTGCAGAGGGGAGCCAGAATCCTCTAATTGCTCATGTTTCACTACAAATGTGACAAGAGTAAAGCAATTAGCCTGTGATTTCTGAAAAGCTTGGAGTCTGGTAAGTGAAGGAGGTTCTGTGAGATCTGCTGATGGAGCAACGAGAGGAAGGACCGAACAGCTGCGAGAATCCATGTGTTGAATTAATATTGAGCCATATTCTATTTATATTTATATATTAATATAATCATTAAGGTGGGTATGCAATGTTTCAGATGTAAAAATCTCAGTTATTTTATTGAGGTAATATTTTTCTGCTAGTTTCAAGGTTAAGACTGATGTTTTAACAGTGTCTTTGAATCGCACTATAGTGTGACTTTGAATTCAAATGTTTGAACCTGAGTTTGATTCACGAAAATTTAAAGCAAGTGGCTTTGAAACGATCTATAAAAATAAAGGTGACTGGCATTTAATGCATTTTTTGCAAAATCATTCAAAATACATTCATAGCATTTTTTATACTGTTCACTGCTGCAGTGACTGTAAGATTATCATTTTGACTGAACTTAAATTCAGGACCAATTCAATTAAAAGTAAATATATTTATGATGTTACAAAAGATTGCTATTTCAAATAAATTCTTTTTTTTTTTTTTTTTTTTACTTTTATTCGTTAAAAAGTCCTGAAAAAAACTATCGCATGGTTTCCACAAAACAATTTTTCAGCATTAATAATAATAAATGTTTCTTGAGCAGCAAATCAGCGTATTAGAATGATTTCTGAAGGATCATGTGACACTGGTGTCTGAATGCTGAAAATTCAGCTTCGATCACAGAAATAAATAGCTTTTTAAAATTATATTCAAAAATAGAAAATGGTCACTTTAAATTGTAATAATATTTCAGATAATTACACATTTTTACTGTATTTTTAATGAAATAAATTGAGCCTTGACGAGACTTCTTTCAAAACCTTGTCGATATAATACTGTACATTTAAAAAAGCAATATGATACAGACAGGCGGCGTGATGGAAACACGTAAAACACCTGTTTTAGCACTTGGCTAATAAGACCGAGATCTAGTGATGTTTCTGATGACACCTGCGTTTTTTTTCCTCTCATCTCTGCTCTGTGTTAATTGTCTGGGGGAAGCACGTTTCGCTAGATGACAGTAATTGTGTTGTGTATACTAACAGACACGCAATCAATACCCTCATTATAATCTACACCACAAATAGGAGGGGTGGTCTCGTAGTGTGTGTGTGTGTGTGTGTGTGTGTGTTGTTTTCATCATTAGATGATGCCGTTCCTGAGAGATGAGGATCTGGGTGAGGGAATTATGTTTGGGTTTTCCATGAGGATAAGGAAAAGGTTTTGTGTTGTTTTTCTCTGCGTGAGACTACAAAGAGTTTGTAAATTCGTGGTTCTGTTCCCGGAATAGCTAATGATTTATCTGGCCTATTTTAGAATCTCTGGTCATTTACATTCAGATTCACACTTTTTTTTAATAACCAGACTGTGTAAATATGAGAGTTTATGAGCCGAGGAATCTTTTAGGCACACCAAAAACAACAGGCCCTTTCTTGTCAAAAATGTCCGTTTGTTTCCCCCATAAAGCTGTATTTCATGTGTAGTCTGCCTTCTTTTATATCAGCTGTAAAAACTGTAGTAATATCAAATTGTATTGTTTACAAGACATAAATGGAGCAGTTGAAATTTTATAGGTGCTATACTCTGCTTGTTCCTTCCCCGAATGTTTTAAAGGAATAGTTCACTAAAAAAAGAAAATTTGCTGAAGATTCAGCCCATGAAATTCAGCCCATGAAAGATACGGATTGCTTAATCAGAACAGATTTGGAGGAATTTCGCATTACATCACCTGCTCACCAATGGGTCCTCTGCAGTGAATGGGTGCCGTCAGAATGAAAGTCCAACAAATCAAACATCACAATGATCCATAAGTTATCCACACCAAGCAAGAAGCAGGTCCATCAAGACAAACTGGACATAACTTTAAACTAACACTTCTGGCCAAAATACCAGTCCATAATCCATAATAACTCTTCCTCTGAAGAAAAGTCCATCTCCTGTTGTCCTCTCACATTAGAATCCACCAACATATTTATATTTCTCTACTGTTTTGGCCTGTTTTCGCTCTCCTGATTTTGATAAGATGACACTGGAGAAAGCATTATTATGTATAGAAGACTCATTTTTGGGTGAACCTTCCTTTTTAGGCCTTGTTGGACAGTAAAGAGATTTTATGGTTTCTTAAACCGTAATATTTGTGTTCTCTCATTTGTCCGTCTTCAGGCTCTGACCACCGGCAGCATCCCGGGCTTCATAGACGTGGTGATGAACCTGAACTCTCCAGCTCTGCTGGAGGACAATCTCATCTGGCAGGCCAAGAGCGCTGGCAAACGGATCATCTTCTACGGCGACGACACTTGGGTTCGACTCTTCCCCAAACACTTCATGGAGCATGACGGCACTACCTCATTTTTTGTGTCTGACTACACAGAGGTGAGATGATTTGAACTCAGAGTTGTTTGACTCTTACCATTGTTCTGTAAATCTTCCCAGGTGAAATCAAATAATGTCAGTAGAAACTCGTGTGAGGGCAAAAGATTTTAAACACAGATTTCGTGACAGGTTCAAGATGGTTTGAAAGTGACTTCAGTTTGAGCTGTGCTTCATGTCTCTCTACGCTTTGAAAACAGACAATGGAAATTTGGGAATACACCATTATTTGAGTTCAGAACAAGTTATATTTGTAGCTTGCTTTTTATTAATGCTCTTCCTGAAGTGAGGGGAAAGTTTTGAATTCTTAACCCAATAAATCTATTGAAACCTAAATCTATTGAATTTGTGTGGTGTTGGTTTTTTGAGCATAATAGCTGATGCATCTGACTTTTATGGCTCATATAGTAAGATGTAAGAATATAGAGTTTCTATGAGGAAAAAAAATACCTTGATTTTATTCAGAGGCCCAAACTGAGTAATATATGCAGTTCAGTGCAGATGCTGCTATTTCTAAAGCCAAAAAATAAGTTGAAATTGTCACAGCTTGTAAACCAATGTGATCTTTATAAGAGTATAGCAGATTATTAACATAAAATACCTATGAATATCATTTTCACTCTGTATCTCCAATAATATTTCTTAGTGAGATTATATTTAAATGCTTAGTTTTATGATCCAAAGCTCTGAAATTTCAAACATATCATGAATGACAAATGATCAAATAAACATTCCTCAAAAAAACTGAGAATAGTACAGTGTTTGATATTCACATCTAAACATGCTTTTTCACAAAAAAAAAATGATGTCTGGATATTCAAGTAAATCTGAGTCAGCTTCAGTCAAGTAAGTGTTCATTTGGAAATATTACACACAAAATAAAAGTCATTCATTACTTGATAAAAATCTGAAAAGATTTCACAAAAAGCCATGTGAACTATCACAGATGACAGAAGGCATGTAGTAGATTGTGTTCAACAGGTTTTGATCATCATTTAGAGGCCTTAGAAATTTGCATATCAAATATAAGACCCGGTTAAAGTTACACTGGTTACTTAGTACAATAACATCACAAACAAGGACAGTTTGATTCCTCGTGACCCCTTGAAGTCTTCGAGTCTTCATTTGTCTGTTTCTTCACATGCTCTCTTGGATTTTAATACCTTTGTCTCATTCGGTCAGGTGGACAATAACGTGACCCGTCATCTGGATGGCACTCTGAAGCGAGATGACTGGGATATTCTGATTCTGCATTATCTGGGTCTGGACCACATCGGACACATCAGCGGACCCCACAGCTCTCTGATAGGACCCAAACTGATGGAGATGGACGACATCATCAAGAAGATACATGCCTCGCTCGTATCAAAGGTGTGGTGTTGTTTTACTAAACCTTTGCTCTTGACCTCTTCAACATCTCAGACCTGTCCTGAAGAAGCACTTTATGAAGCAATTCATTATAGTGCATGTTTGAATGTTTCTCTGAGAAGCTTCAGGGCATTTTTGAAACCTATGATAATTGCCTGCCTGATCTTTCATTTAGAAAGTAGAATCATATATCAAGTTCTTCCCCTCCACAGTTTTATCTGTAGCCAGTCTTGAAGTGTTTACTCTTTTTAGTGCTATTTGCCAAGCCTGCCATCTTTATTACTATTGCTCATACTGAGGGTTATTGATTTGAACAAGCCCTTGACACTAAGTATTAAACTTCAGTGTGCAACTGAAGCGTTTTTGCTCTAGACATGAATGATCCCTTAAATCGTGTGCTTTTACTTACTAGGTGATCAGATGCAGAGTTTTCACCTGCTGCATGATTAAACAGGTGATAATATCCCAAAGACATGCATTGAATATCATAGGAGACCAAAACATTGCAGGTTCTGGGTGCACTCTTTTTACTTGAGCCTAGTAACCACATAGCAACACCCTAGCAACTGCACAGAACAGCCTGGATTCATGACGTTTTCTGCAGGAGCAGCAACACTTTTTTTTCCACCCTGTCAGAGTGAGGCTCATTTTTCTCTCTCAGTTTTTTCCTGAAAAGTCTCCTCTCACTGTATTTTTAAGCACTAAGCAGTTCTTCTGCATTCTGACCCAAATACAGATCTATTCCCAGAGGAACGTTTGCCTGGTCTCAGCCACAGTCATTATAGTGAACGAAAACTGAAGTTCTAAAAAACATTTTTGTTCATTCACATACGTATTCACATAAAGCTGAAATACAATATAGATATTAGAAAAAATATGAACTAAACGAACATTAAAAGGCAACTAACTGAAATCTGAAGCACTTTAACTGCACTGTAAATTAATAAAAACTTAAACTGAAATAAAAAATGTATTGAACATATATTAATAGTTAAAAAAAGAAAGCTAATAGAAAGGACAGAAGCACATAACACATAACCCGAGACGCTCAGGCCCTAGCCCGACCCGTGTCCGACAGCTCATCAGAATTATCAGCACGAGCCCGTGTTTTTATTTATTTATGTATTTATTTTATTACACAGCGGAAGCCTGCCCTATTTGCAACAATTAAAAAAGGTGTCAGTTTTGTGTTATGTTTCTTTTCATTTCTTTATCAAGTTAATTTAGAAAAATGTTTGGAGCATTTAAAAAAAAAAAAATGGCGATTAACATTAAACAGCCGAGCCGACAGCGAGTAGCCTAAAACATATTTAATCAATTAAGCCTCTCAAATTAAAGCTAATACTTTACTTGGCTACAATAAAATTCATACATAAAACACTTCAAGCATATCACACAGACAGTTTAATAAATAAAATAAAAAAATTGAAATACTGAGGCAGGCTCGCAACAGCGTTCGCAAACGAAATGAGAAATAGCCTACAATCTAAACAAAAATATTAATTAAAAACAAACTTGCAGGTTATCTTACCTCAAAAATGCACCACAGAACATGTCCATTCTTTTTTCAATTAGTTTCCAACAGTTAAACGAAAATAAAGTCCAGTCAAATGAAAAGTTAGGACAGTCTCTAACAGAGCATCGTGGAGAAAAAGAATAGCCTCCAGAGGAAGGTTTTAACCCTGTCCTCCTCTCTTCTATCACTCTTCCCGCTGCGCTGAAGACACGTTCGCTGCTGCTGCTGACGGGACACGAAACACGAAACACAGAGTGAGCCAGTCTTGACAGTCGCGGTAGCAGGGTCTCGTGCTGTTTAAATTTACATTACTTTAGAGGCCTATAATAGCTACTACTACAATAAGTGGATATAAGTGAAGCGCTGACGGAAAAGCGGGCGTGCATGCGTGAGACTGTCATGTCAGAATGTCAGTTTAATTATAACGGGTGGAATTATCAGATTAAGAAAGACATTTCAAAACCTCATAACTTTCAATGTTTGTTTTTCTAGCGTCAACATCAACTTCTCATTTTTTTATGTAATGTCTAAAAATATAAATAGAAGGATAACCCAAAAAAGGCCCGAGGCCCGGCCGTAGGGGCATAAATAAGTCGGGGCCCGTCGGGCTCGGGCTGAATTGCAGGGCTCTAATAAAAGCTATTAATAAAACTATTATAGTCTTTACAATAATACTAAAATAAAAGTGGCTTCAACATCTACAGAAATGCCTCTCTCTCTGTCTTTCTTTTGCTTTTTATTTTTAAAACCACATATGTATGTGTGTGTGTGTGTATATATATATATATATATATATATATATATATATATATATATATATATATATATATATATATATATATATATATATATATATATATATATTAGATTGTTTCACACTGGATTGTACTGCAGGAATGAGGCAAACAGTAGGGTGTACACATTATATATCTTATACACTGGGGAAAATATTTATTTGATCCCCTGCTGATTTTGTTAGTTTGGGTCTGTAATTTTAAAGTAGGTTTATTTTAACAGATAGTGCCAGATAAAGGATATATAAAGGTTATAAACTGATTTGTATGTCAGTGAGTGTAATAAGTATTTGATCCCCTACTAACCAGTAAGAATTCTGGCTCCCGCAGACTGAGGTTAGGTGAATAAGACGTCTGTCCACACAATCTGTATTTTCCATTCCAATCTCTCCCTCCATCATGGGCAAGACCAAGGTTATGTCAACATATGTCAGAGACAAGATTGTAGATTTGCACAAGGCTTGAATGGGCTACAAGACCATCAACAATAAGCTTGGTGATAATGATACAACTGGCCTATGACCCCAAGAAGTCGTGGCCTAATGGTTAGAGAGTTGGACTCGCAATCGAAGGCTTGTGAGTTTGAGTCTTGGGCAGGCAGGAATTGTAGGTGGGGGGAGTGCATGTACAGTGCTCTATCCACCCTCAATACTGCGACTTAGGTGCCCTTGAGCAAGGCACCGAACCCCCAACTGGTGTGTGTTCACGGTGTGTGTGTTCACTGCTATGTGTTTGCACTTTGGATGGGTTAAAAGCAGAGCACGAATTGCGAGTATGGGTCACCATACTTGACTGTATGTCACGTCACTTTCACTTTCAACTACAATCTACAGTCAAGCACGGAGGTGGAAACATTATGCTTTGGGGCTGTTCAGGACGGCTTCACCGCATTGAGGGGCAAATAGACGGCTGTAAAATCTTGGATAAGAACCTCCTTCCCTCAGACAGAACACTGAAGATGGGTCATGGATAAGTCTTCAAGGATTACAATGACCCGAAACATACCACCAAGCCAACAAAGGACTGGCTCAAGAAGAAGCACATTAAGATTATGGAGTGATCTCGCCACTCTCCAGACCTCAATTCTACAGAAAATCTGTGGAGGGAGCTGAAACTTCGAGTTGCCAGACGACAGCCAAGAAACCTTAAGGATTTAGAGAGGATCTGTAAAGAGGAGTGGACCAAAATCCCTCCTGAGTTGTGTGCAAACCCGGTGACCAGCTACAAAAAACGTCTTACCTCTGTGTTTGCTAACAAGGGTTTCTGCACGAAAATCTAATTTGTGTTTTGTTTGGGGATCAAATACTTGTTTCACTCACTGAAATGCAAATCAATTTCTAACCTTTATATAATGTTTTTTTTTTTTTCTGGATTTTTTGGTTGATATTCTGTCTTTATACATTAAAATAAACCTACCATTAAAATTACAGACCCTTCATTTCTTTGTAAGTGGGCAAACTTACAAAATCAGCGGGGGATCAAATAAATAATTCCCCACTGTAGTTGCCATGGAGGCATTTATACGAGAGCTTAAAAACTTTCCAGACACATTAGTTTCTCTCATTTCTGTCATTCAAAAGTTCAATAATTAGGCGTAAAGCATCATTGTGGCAACGGTGAATATAAAAATGCATAATTTTGTCCAAGACATCTTCTGCATCTCTCTTCTGGAAGTTTTCTTTCTGTCGGTGACTCCGCTCTGGGTAATTACGTAATTATGTAATTATGCATATTGCGCTATTTCGCTATGTGACATTGCCCTGACTGATTTGCTGTCTGATTCGCAGAATTAGTGTTAGTCTACTCATGAAACCCACAGCATCCGTTTGGCAGAGCTTTCTGTTGCTCTTAAAGTCGTTTTTGACTTTGCACTGCATCCAAATAATTGAAACTTTTAAATGTTTTAAATGTTATTACACTGCTCTGCTACATAATGAAATTCATTTCTTGTTTCTTACTAATTTTGTGATGCTTATTCCAAAAGTAGTGTCTGTTTGGTTTGGACAAGTCACACATCTTGTAAAATGATGCATTTCATAGCAATTTTTCCTTTCGTTGACTTGAAAGGTGAGATCCTTTGCAGATTTTTTATTAAATTACACATTTTGAAGAGCGTAAAATTACCACTCACATAAAATTTCCCTGCAGTTTTACGCCCAAATAAAAGCTCTATAAAAAGTCTAAAGCTCCAGCTCTATAATAAGCTCAATAAAGGCTCTACTTTACAGTTCAATATTATTATCATGATGTTTCTTTATTGTTTTAGTTTCCCCTTTTTATTCTGCCTGTTTTTAATAAAATAATCCACATACAGTTGGTCAATTTCACTGGCCATTGGCAGGTATGGCAAAATTTTAATTTTAGGCCTTTTTGTAATTTAAACTGAAAAATATGTTTGTATTTTAGAAGTACATTAAAGTTGATACATATATAATTTGAAAAATATTTTTTTTGCATAAATGAAAAATAAGTAAATTGATAAATAAATACATATTTTTTGTTACCATCTCCCAAATAATACTAAAAATGAATTTAGTCATTTCTAAAATGGGCAACCTTCTATAACCGGTGCTTAACACTGATTTATGCATTTAATATGCAACCTGCAAATGTTTCCACAAACACAAATTTTCTTTTTCTGCATGGGAATTACAATAAAATCGAAGAACACTACTCTATCAATAACGTCTTTAACAGAAATGCACCCACTTTTTTTCATCATGGGGCCTAAACATGCCTCTTGATTGGTGACATCTGTATAACCAGCTGCGTCCTACTTTAGCACCCCGCAGGCCTGCTACCCGTTATAATATCTGCATGCGAAATCTGTTCCCTCTGCAGGTGAGAGAGTTTAACTCCCTACAGGACCAGAGGAACACCGGAGCTCCCTGCAGTATGACACATCCAACACTCATTAATCATCAGCCCTTTATGAGAGATCTTATAGGAGCCATTAATGTAGGTTATTCAGAACGTTGCCTGAAGTAACAATGAATTTTAGGACATGATAAAATGGTGCGTCAGTTAACATCTAGAGCAAGAATGCACAAGAACAATCTGAGTTTTAAAAGGGTTGCATCAAGAAGAAAATCACATAACCCTGAGATAAAAGAGCTCAATGTACTATGATAACATGGTTAAATAAAAAAACTTTTCATCAAAAAGAGTATTTTATAGATCCTTAGTAATAATGATGTCACCCTTTTTTATTATTTTACAGTTTACTGCATGAGGTAAATAATTGTTCAGCCATAATAAATTGTAGCCTTTATATTATATATAACATATATGTAATACATATATATTACAGTACGTATATTATTTTCTCATTAATGCAGTTATCTAATCAACCAATCACATGGCAGTTGATTCAATGCATTTAGGGGTGTGGTCCTGGTCAAGACAATCTCCTGAACTCCAAAAAAAAAGAAAAAAAGAAAGGTGTTTTAAGCAATTTTGAGCGTGGCATGGTTGTTGGTGCCAGATGGGCCGGTCTGAGTATTTCACAATCTTCTCAGTTACTGGGATTTTCACACACAACCATTTCTAGGGTTTACAAAGAATGGTGTGAAAAGGGAAAACCATCCAGTATGCGGCAGTGCTGTGGCCGAAAATGCCTTGTTGCTGCTAGAGGTCCGAGGAGAATGGGCCGACTGATTCAAGCTGATAGAAGAGCAACTTTGACTGAAATAACCACTCATTACAACCGAGGTATGCAGCAAAGCATTTGTGAAGCCACAACACGCACAACCTTTAGGGCGGATGGGCTACAACAGCAGAAGACCCCACCGGGTACCACTCATCTCCATTGCAAATAGAAAAAAGAGGCTACAATTTGCACAAGCTTACCAAAAATTGGTTGTTGCCTGGTCTGATGAGTCTCGATTTCTGTTGAGACAATCAGATGGTAGAGTCAGAATTTGTTTTAAACAGAAGGAGAACATGGATCCATCATGCCTTGTTACCAATGTGCAGGCTGCTGGTGGTGGTGTAATGGTGTGGCCTGGCATGGAGGTCATACATTTTTGGCACTGCTGAGGCAGTATGGAAGCCCGTGTTTCTTTGACAGTGACCTTCAGCTCATCTGCATTGTTTGGTCTCTTGTTTCACATCTTCCACAGATTCCTACAATACTCCATAGATTCTCTCTGGGGTTCAGGTCTGGTGAGTTTGCTGACCAGTCAAGCACACCAACACCATGGTCATTTAACCAACTTTTGGTGCATTTGGCAGTGTGGGCAGGGGCCAAGTCCTGCTGGGGGAAAAAATCAGCATCTTCAAAAAGCTGGTCAGCAGAAGGAAGCATGAAGTGCTTTTAGAATTTCTTAGTAAACGGGTGCAGTATTTTGGTTTTCCAAAAATACAATGGACCTACACCAGCAGATGGCATTGAACCCTAAAGCTTCTCCACCCTTCCTCCAGACTCTAGGGCCTTGGTTTCCAAATGAAATACAAAACTTTCTCTCATCTGAAAAGAGGACTTTGGATCACTGGGCAACAGTCCAGTTCTTCTTCTCCTTAGCCCAGGTAAGATGCCTCTGAAGTAGTCTGTGATTCAGGAGTGGCTTAACAAGAGTAATACGACAACTCCCCTGCCCCCTTACATAAATATGCAGATTATTTTTCTGCGTGCTGTAGGTGCTATTAGAAAAAGAGAGATAGAGGTTTCTCTTGTAACGGCTGTATACAAAGCAGTGCTGAGCTCACAAACGCTGATTTATCAGGCATTACTCGTAAGATGGAATGGAAATGATGTCGAAACGTTTCTGAAAACTGTTGGTTTTCCTTCTGAAATACAATGATATAAAAACACCCGCGGCTGTTTTTGATTTTGAAACTTGTAGAGCTCGTGTTTATTCAACGAAGTTAAAGCCTTCTGGAAAATCTATTTGTGGTGGTCAGTTTTGATATTGTGGCAGCCTGCCACAAATAAATCAATGTATGGGAAACCCTGATGCTTGGATACAGCACTCTGTGAACAGCCAGCTTCTTTGGCAACGAATGTTTGTGGCTTACCCTCCTTGTGAAGGGTGTCAATGATTGTCTTCTGGACAACTGTCAGATCAGCAGTCTTCCCCATGATTGTGTAGCCTAGTGAATCAAGCTGAGAGACCATTTTGAAGGCTCAGGAAACTTTTGCAGGTGTTTTGTGTTGATTAGCTGATTGGCATGTCATCATATTCTAATTTGTTAAGATAGTGAATTAGTGGGTTTTTGCTAAATGTGAGCCAAAATCATCACAATTAAAAGAACCAAGGACTTAAACTACTTCAGTCTGTGTGCATTGAATTCATTTAATGCATGAGTTTCACAATTTCAGTTAAATTACTGGAATAAATGAACTTTTCCACAACATTCTAATTTATTTAGATGCAGCTGCATATATAAATAAACACACACACACACACACACACACACACACACACACACACACACACATATATATATATATATATATATATATATATATATATATTGGTGTCTTCAGTTTCAAGCAGTTTTTTGTGTATAATTCATATATTATTATAGTTTTTGTTAATATTTTGAATAATATTTTAGTTTTATATTTTAGTTTTAACTTAAATATGTATTCAAGTTTTCATATTTTTTATTAGTATGAAGGAAACTTTCTCTCTCTTCTTTTTATATTATTTTAATTAATTAACAATAGTAAGCATGTTTTTATGTCCAATTCTCAGCGTTGTTTATTAGTGAATAAAAACCTTACAACTAACATTTACTTTTTCTTTCTTTCTTGGTTGAAATGTTATTTCAAACAAACAAAATATACAAATACAATAACTGAGTTGCAAAAATAAATGAAAAGTATAAGATATTGTAAGCAATAATTACAATATGTCCGAAAATATTATAATAATTATATCATTCATTCTAACAACAACAACAACAACAATAATAATAATAATAATAATATCATATTTATAAGTGGACCATACAGTAAAGAAAAAATATTGAATACAAATTAAGATATGATCATAGATTAGTGGTATTGGTTTCTTATCCATGGTCCATTTCTCATAGTAACTTTAAGTTCTTTTTAAGCCTCAAGTATTTATTCTTGTTATCTAGGTTACCTGATAGTGATCTGTTCTTTTGCTTTACACCTGAGGATGATTAAAAGTCTGTTGCTATGGTTTCGAACTGCACTTCCTGTTTGCAACCACACCAACAATGGAGCACATCAGGCCGGCATGTACATTTTTAAGGTTCCTCTGTAAATCAACGGGAACATTCAGAGGTGCTTTTGAATAATGTTGTCGACTACAGTGTGAAATTATATTTAGGATTACTGTTTCCTGCTATCAGGTTTTCTTGCCTTAAAACCTGAGTTTCTGTAGCATAGTTCAATAGAAAATTGATTCCTCCCTGATATCCATTTGAATTATGCTCCGCGTGGGATGGTTTCATGTGACGGAGGGAAGAGAAGGAGCTCCAGCGAGAGGAAATGAACATGTGAGATGAATTTGGTGTCAGATTTTGAGGGATTCCCTGGAGGCTCGTATCGAGTCGAATGTTTTGTAATGCTGACAGATAATGTTATACTAGAAATAATTTATATGATAAAGCACAAAATCAGATTTTTTCAATAAGATTTTGTGTTTGCAGACCAACCAGTCCAAACTGTTCAGATTTCGGTTTATAGTTAATAATGCAAGGCTCAACAGTGATGATGTCTGGGTGATTCAGGGCCAATATTAGAGTGTTTCAGGCCTGAGAGTGTAATGTTTGTTGAGTTTTTATACCTTGCAAAGTTAAATATTTGGGCTTCTGTGTTGAACTGAACATTGTTGTTTACCATGTTTCAAGTCATTTACTGTTGCTGACTGATAGATGAGGTTTTGTTGAATTTTGATAATGAACAAAAATTTACCTCTGCATCCTAACTTAATCCAATGTGCATTTCTAAGAGACAAAAAGTGATATTATTAATATTATCAGGCAACCCAAACCTGTTTCTTGATTTAGATATTTATTTTGTCAAGGAAAATTAATGGTCTGGTTTCTGCAACTTTCACTTTGGAGAAACAAATCTGGCTCTAAACTTGAAGAGATAAAAATGTGACATTTTATTTTGATAATTATCGATATCGATAATTTTTTTGGCCATATCTCCCAGCCCTAATCGTCAGACATTTATTTGTTCATCTTTCAATCATCATTGTATTGCATTGCATTATGTTTTTAAACTACAGAGCTTTGATCATAAAAAATCTCATCTTAGTGTATATAAATATATATATAACTTATTTCAAATAGTGAAACATTCATATATTCTAGATTAATTATATAAAGCAAACATTTCAAAAGGTTTTTTTTATTTAATTTTGATGATTAGAGTTTACAGCTCATGAAAGTCAAAAATCCAGTATCTCAAAATATTAGAATATTTCCTAAGTTCAATCCACCCCCCCAAAAAAAAAATTTGCTCAAGCTCTTTAAATTATGTTCATTTACATTTAGTCATTTAGCAGACACTTTTATCCAAAGCAACTGTTGGCAAAAATACATCTTTAGATGTTTTTTTTGAAAATGCCTAAGACTCAGCTGTTCAAATTGAGATAGGGAGGTCATTCCACCAGCTGGGTACAGTCCAGGAAAGGTCAGTGATAGTGATTTTGTGCCTCTTTGGTATGGCACCACAAGGCATTGTTCACTTGTAGAACACAAGCTTCTTGAGGGTGCATAAGTTTGAACTAGCAAGTTTAGATGTATTGGTACAGTGCCAGTTGCTATCTTATAGGCAAACATCAGTACCTTGAATTTAATGCCAGAAGCTACTGGTAGCCAATGTAAACTGATGAAGAGAGGTGTAACGTGTGTTATTTCGGCTTGTTAAAGACCACTCTCACTGCTGCATTCTGGATCAGTTGCAGAGGCTTGATAGTACATGCAGGAAGGTCAGCCAAGAGAGCATTACTATAGTTCAGTTTGGAGAAAACAAGAGCTTAGACAAGGAGTTGTGCAGCTTGCTCTTATAGGAAGGGTCTAATCTTCCTAAAGTTGTATCTAAGACAAATCTGCAGGACCAGGCCGTTCATTGATTGCAACTCCAAGGTTCCTGGCTGTTCTGGAAGGAGTTACGGTTGAAGAACCCAGCTGTATTTAGAAGTTGTGATGAAGTGCTGGGTTGGCTGAGACCATGAGCAGTTCTGTCCTAGAAAGGTTGAGTTTGAAGGTGTTGGTCCTTTATCCAGCTAGAAATGTCTTTCAGACAGGCTGCAATGTGAACAGCTACCATCGGATCATCTGGTTGGAATGAGAAGAAGAGTTGAGTGTCATCAGCATAGTAGTGATAAGAAAAGCCATGCTTCTAAATGACAGATCTGATGACATGTAGATGGAGAAGAGAGGAGGCAGTGAGCCTTGAGAAACCCCAGTAGTAAGAAGTTGTGACTTAGAAACCTCACCCCTCCAAGACACCCTGAAATACCTACCTGAGAGGTAAACTTGAACTATTGGAGTTTGGTTCCAGAGATACTCATTTTTATGAGGGTGGACAGGGGGATCTGGCTGTTGACTGTGCCAAAAGCAGCAGACAGATCCAGCAAGATGATTACTGAGGATTTGGAAGCTGCTCTTACCAGTCTCAGGGCTTCAGTAACCGAGAACAGGGCAGTTTTTCAGTGCAAGGAACGTAGAGAGTTGGTTGAACACAACATGCTCAAGTGTCTTTGCAATGAACAGAGGAAGGGATACCGGTGTGTAGTTCTCTAAAAGTGCTGGATTTAGAGAGGGTTTCTTAAGTAGTGGGAGTTACCTGAGCCTTCTTAAATGCTGTGGGAAATGTACCAGTGTGAAGACACAGGTATGACTGAAGAAGAAATGGCCTGAAGTATGTGAGTGGGGATAGGATCAAGTGGACAGGTAGTAGGATGATTGGCAAGGATAAGTTTGGAAACATCCATCTCGGAGAGTGGGATAATGTGTATTTGTCGTTATGAAGTAAGTTATCATCAGTTTGTGTTGTGGAGAATTGTTAATTGAGGTTTCTTGTTTTTTTAATGAAGAATATTGCAAAGTCATTAACAGCCAGTGGACTGAGGGAGTAGTATGTGCTGGTCTGGATGAAAGGGGGCAAAAGTTGTCTAAGCAATATGTTAGAGTGGAGCAGAGCACTTCAGTATAGCACTGTTTGTGTCTAGTGCTGAAAACTGAGAGGGTGAAGGCAGTGAGCATGAAACCAGAGAGGATAGGTGAGAAGGAGAGAGTGAGCATAGGTTACGCCGAAAGGTGACCTGTGGAGGAGTGTGTGCCATGTCAGGAGTTAGTGTGAGGTTAGAAGTGATAAGGAAGTGGTTTGAGGTGTGTAATGGAGTAACTAAAGTGTTGTCAGTGGAGCTATAGTGTGTGTAGATGAGGTCCAGTTGGTTACCTGATTTGTGAATAGCTGTGGTAGACACTTGCTTAAGATCAAATGAGGTGAGCAGAGTGTTGAAGTCAGCAACCTGGGGTTTTTCTAGGTGGATGTTGAAGTCACTTAGCAGTACCAGAGGAGTACCGTCCTCAGGACCGTTTTATAGTAACGCATCCAACTCCTCCAAGAAGTTACCCAGTTGACCTGTGGGATGATAAACAACTACAAAGTGTATTTTTGGGTGGGTAATAGTTATTGCAAGTGATTCAAATGAACTGTTGCCTGTAATAGATGGTAGAAGATCAAATTTTCATTCATTTGACATAAGCAAACCAGTACCTCCACCCTTCCCAATCGTGGGATGGGTGTGGGAAAAAGGGAAATTAGTGGCTGCAGGAGTGGCAGTGTCTTCAGCTATGATCCAAGTCTCAGTTAGGGCTATGAGGTTGAGACCGGAATGAGTAGCAATTGTATAAATACATTCTGCTTTGTGTACAGCAGACTGGCAGTTCCAGAGACCATCTGGAATAGAGAGTAAAGTAGTAGAGGAGATAGGGACAGGCCATAGATTATTAGGATTGGCCTGCCTCCAATATACAGTGTGTGCTTTCTAGGGCTGTCAAAATTGCTCAAAAATAGCGTTCGAATATTCCCTTTAAAAAACACATGAATATTCGAACTATTCGAACATCTGTTTGCGCATGTTGTCCATGACGCCCATTACGTCAATAACAGGCCAAAATAATACAAAGAGACATAACTACTTGTATAGGTAGTCTATTTAAGTTGAAACATATATGACAACGTATTACCTATACAAAAACAAGGAAATCAACTAATGGCCAAGACTGCAGACCTCGCGCTCTCTCACCCTCACGTTCTCTCACCCTCACTTTCTCTGCGCATAATGGTTAAAATGAACGAACACATTTTTGTGCCAGCAATTTAAGGTCGCGACTGTTGTCCCAAATATAGCAGGCTCCATTCAGTGATTGAAACAAATATTATTAATATTAATTGAAGTTTTACAACATATAGAACTGACATTGAATGCTCTGAGCGAGCTGTGCTGTGGTAAACATGGAACTTTTCCTTAGCATGAAACGATAAATAATCAAACCTCGGATCCATTGCTTGACAGAACTCCCCGAAGCATGCCCCATCCACGACACTCATCGGTCTCATGTCCTTACAAATGAACTAAATTATTTTATCCGTTATGGCCTCTTGTCGTGTTGCAGACAAAGAGCTTGCGGCGGGCGATGCAAAGTGACGTTAAGTGTCAAGACGTGACTGTTTAGCTGGAGTTCCACACATTATGCCATGCTCATTTGGGTGCACATTTTTGAGATGTGACCTCATGTTGCTAGTGGTCGAATGATATGCTAACTGTATCTTAAATAGCTTGCATACAACTTTATCTCGTGGGTCAAAAACGATACCTCACTTTCTCTGCTGCGGTCTCTGCACTTGCTGGCATCTTCCATGAAGACGCGTCAACTTTCAGCAGTGATGCTGTGCCAGACAGTGCGACTCCTGTGACCTGTGACCTGTCCCTGAACCCTCAGCCACTCGCAAAGCAGACAACCACGCCCCTACTACCGCGGACGTTTTTTTTTTTCAAAAAGTTTTTTATTTATTTAAATATTAATTTTCACCTTCGAAATTCGTTTTTTAAAACTATTCGAATACATATTCGAATTTAGAATATTCGTTGACAGCCCTAGTGCTTTCCGAGTAGTAGTAATAGTAGAGATTTGAAAGCACATAGTGAGTACAATTGACTAAACAAGTATATGAGAACAAGCTGTACAAAAAGTAAAGAAAGGAGAGAAAAGCAATACTCAAGTGCCTTGTCTGTGTCCTTGTTTGGTGGAGTCATGCAGGTAGAGTCGATGATCTTTACACTAGTTAGTCTGTACACAAGGGCTGCTGCGGTGAACTAACCAATTTTATACTCGCCTGATTTCTTGTTATTGAAGTAAGCTGGCCATGCCTTACTTCTTAGCAAACTGAAATTGGAAAGGCACTGATATGCACTAGAACAAACACGACCAGAGCACGTTTACTATGGTAAACACAGTAATCAAAACAATGTTTCCTAGCAACGACAACCACGGTAAAATCTAATGAGAACAGAAAACAATCTTCTTCTGCTGCTTGACTGCTTCTTTTGTGCCTTTCTGCTTCTTTTCTGAGGCTTGAGCGCATTTATGCACTCAATACTTGGTCGGGGCTCATTAAGCACAAATTCCAGCATCAGTGAGGTGTGGCATGGAAGCAACCAGCCTGTGACACTGCTGAGGCATTATTGAGCCTTCAACTCATCTGTAGTGTTGGATCAACCATTTCTCATTTTTCTCTTGAAAATATCCCAAAGATTGGCTGGCCAAGCAAGCACAGTAATATAATGGTCAGCAAAACACCTGGAAGTGGTTTTGGCACTGTGGGCAGGTGCTAAAGTCATGCGGGAAAAGGAAATCAGGCATCTCCTTAAAAATTTTCAGCAGATGGAAGCTTAAAGTGCTCCAAAATCTCCTGGTAGAAAGCTGCATTGACTTTGGACATGATGAAACTCAATGAATCAACACCAGCAGACGTCACGGCACCTTCACACTTTTGTTCCTCTCCAGTCTCCCTCTTGATGCACTGACCTGAGTTTCAGTTTACTCCTTGTGAAGCTCTCCCAAGTGTTTGAATCGGCTTTGTTGGACAGTATTCTCAAGCTTGCGTTCATCCCTGCTGCCTGTACACTTCCTACCCAATTTCTTCCTTCCAGTCAGCTTTGAATTTAATATGCTTTGATACAGCACTCTGTGAACAGTTATCCTTTTCTGTAATGACCCCCTCTGTGACCTACTCTCTTTGTAGAGTGTGTGAATGTCTTCTGGACCATTGCCAAGTCAGCGGTCTTCCCCATTATTTTGATTTCAAAGAACAAGAGATACCCGGAATTTATACTGTAGGGATTGTCATTTAATGAAACTCTAATGTAAATTTGACTATATGATGTAATTTTTTCATTAGCTGTAAGCTCTAATCAAAAATAAAAAAATACAAAAATGTTTTACTTAACATGTATTGAATCTAGAATATATGAAAGTTTCACTTTTTGAAATAAGTAAAAAAAAAAAAAAAACTTTTTCACGATATTTTAGATTTTTTATAGATGCACCTGCGTTCCCCGGTGATCCCGGGGTACACATGACAGGAGAAAATTGTTAGCCTGAATGCAATGTAAATTGCTTTGGATAAAAGCATCTGCTAAATGCATAAAATGTTAATAAAAAAAAATAATAATAAAAAAAAAAAAATATATATATATATATATATATATAAAAAATTTGATCAAAACGGACAACATTGTGTCTAAGAAAAACAATATTCAGTTCTTATTTATTGAACTGTTGTGTAAGATCAGTATCATATTTGCACTTGTGTGCTATTGCTTAACTATCAGTGCTTTAAGTGGGCTGGTACGCACCGGTACTCAGTAGCTCTTGAGCGTACCGCCACCTCTCCGTGCACCCAGAATGTGCTTTTAGCGTACCGGTACGTTCATTTGTTTTAATCAACTGTTTTAATAGAGGTTTAATCCTTGGCCTGCTCTGCCGCTTTTCAGAGCGCCCTTCACAATGCTTCCTAATTCGTCCCACCGATAGGAGAGACTACATTACCCATACACCCTTGAGTTTTACAAATAAAAAGCGCATGCGTTGCTTTTGCCGCTGTTAGTGTCAACAATTCAAAGTGGCCGGAGAAGATGTGTGAAACACCCACACTCGGTTCGGTTAAAATGCAAATATAATGAACAACACTAAATGTGCTCTCCTGGACTCAGACTCTTAAGTACTTAAACATCACGGTTAGAATCAGATGACTCGCTGGTTGACACCCCACCAAACCTGAATGATATCGCTGCAGGTCAAACACAAGCTAATGAAGTAATGCAGTAGCTCTTTCAGGTAGGGTGACCAGACGTCCCGGAAAAATTTCGGGACAGTCCCGAAATCTAGACTGTTGTCCCGAATCTGGCCCTAATTGTCCCGAAAATTATACTAAAGCAAAATCTTGAGTAGTGTCTGATAAACATTAAAAACTGTCTGCGGAGGTTGGGTCATCCTGCAACCAGCCCCAGCCGGCTGCTCATTGGCTGCAGCATCTTTTTTCTAAGTTCAAAAAAAAATACCGTAGGCGGCTAGGCACGAATGTAGATATTAATTTATCTAATAAATCTATATGCACAAAGACAATATGACCTTTTTGTCCCAGCTGCGAGGACAGTGATGCAAGTGTACAGGAGTGATTGACAGTTCGCGGCACTGTGTACAAAAAATACGTTTAAGCTCATTAGCGTTAGCGTTACAGAAAGTACTGATTTACGCACTGTTACAACAGTCATTGTTTTTTTTTTTTTTTACAATGACATTTCAATTCATGATTTTAATGTTGATGTTTCTTGTGGCAGACCAAAGAGTAATGATAGACGATCGATCTTTGAATAAAAATGTGTTTAGTTAAGGTTTGAAATTCATTATCTTTTATTATAGGCTATGAAGTCTAATATCATAAGCCCCCCATCCCGTCACCCAAGACCACAGACACCCCTTACCCCCCCCCCCCCCCCCCCAGCATCCCCATATGCTATAATAGAGTACCGGCACCTCTTTTGGGCCACTTAAAGCACTGTTAACTATATGATATAAATATGTGACAAAAACTCAAGCAGTGGCATGTTTGCCCCATATCTTGAATTTGAGGGATATTCTAAAATACGTTCACGGCTCCATCAATGAACTGTATGACATGTCAGGTCTGTGATCCTGGAGTCTCAAGTGTCAATTTTTCAAAACTGAGATTTATACATTACATAAAAACGGAATAAATAACCTTTTGATTGATGTATGGTTTGTTAGGGTAGGATATCAATATTTGGCCGAGATACAACTATTTGAATATCTGGAATCTGAGGGTGCAAAAAAAATCTAAATACTGAGAAAATCGCCTTTACAGTTGTCCAAATTATGTTCTTAGCAATGCATATTACTATCAGAAATTAAGTTTACAAATGGAACCATGATTTTTGGCATAAAAGAAAAAAGATCATTTTTACCCATACAGTGTTATTTTTTTGGCTATTCTGTTTATTGCTATTTTACCCCAGCGACTTAAGACTGGTTTTGTGGTCCAAAGTCACAAACATATATATATATATATATATATATATATATATATATATATATATATATATATATATATATATATATATATATATATATATATATATATATATATATATATATATATATGTACTGGCACACACATCCTTGTGATCTCTTACTCACACTTCTCTTTCTGGCGTCCCTTTATCTCTCATTACCTGTGAAACAGCGCAGGCCTCCCTCCCCTGAGATCAGTGGGTCAGTTCTTCTTCTCTGCTCTTCTTTTAACCAGTGTGTTTCTTTCGATCTGCTCCACATAAGTGGGTGGTCATTTATCTTCCATGCAGGAATGACATTTACTGATTGTGTGTTAATATACAGTATAAAGTGTGTATTTTAGTTTTTAGTGTATAAAATGCGGGTATGTTACATGCAAACACCGTTTCTGTAGGCATATTAGCTCTTCCGATGCCTCCATAACAACTTAGATAGAGTCATGGTTAATATCAGAATGGCAGAGGTTCTTGATAACATAAGGTGTGACCTTTAGAGCCATCGCCAATAGTTACAGCAGTGATTTGGACAGCTGCACTTTTGTCTTGAGATGAACTTTTAGGCTTCCAGGAAGAGCACACGGTGTTGAATGAAGTCATATCTGCACCTTTGAACTGTCCTCCTGCCATAACACACTGGAGAGTTTCAGTGATGTACTGGTGAAACGTCTTTTTCATGCAATTACTGTACAATTAATACGGATTAAAGCTTACAAGAATGACTCCAAATTACTCCGGTTTGTGAACAAATCATTCAGATCAGTTTTGTGAAACTAGATTAGATCTGACTCAAAATAATGTGTCTTTTACAAATGGCACATTTCTACTTTGTAACTAAAGCAGATTTCATGATTTCCAGAGACTTGGTCTGTTCCTCACACAAACTATTGCATGAGAAGACTTGAATGCAAATTGTACAATACTTGTTTCTGAAAATATCCCTCCCCACACCAGATTTTGCAATAGTAGTACGCATTCATTGAAATTGTGTGGAGAATAGCAAAGTGCAGTTCTTCAAAATTTTGTATTACAAAGATGAAATTCATATGGTTTTTAGAGGGACGTGAGAGGAAATAATGACAGAATCTTTTTTCTATTTTTTGACGGATTCACAGGTTAAATTGAATTTTAATGTCAAGGCTCCTTGACATAAAAAAACTATTCACACCAAGGCTGTATTATTTGATCAAAAATGCAGACCCAGTACTATTGTGAAATAATATTAGAATTTAAAATAACAGATGTGAATTTATTTTAAAATGTAATTTATTCCTGTGATGAAAGCTGAATATTAGCATAATTACTCCAGTCTTCAGGGTCACATGATCTTGTAGAAATCATTCTAACATGCTGCTTCACTGCTCAATAATCATTTTATTATTTTGTTATCATTGTTGAAAACAGTTGTGCTGCTTCATATTGTTGTAGAAACCATTATTCTTTGATGAATAGAACCCCCCCCCCCCCCAGCATTTATTAAAGCAGAAATGTTTTGTAACAGTATATACAGGTATGTGTTTACTGTCACTTTTGACCAATTTTATGAATCCTTGATGATTTTTCTTTTTCTTATTGACACCAAACCTTCGAACGGTAGTGCACATATGCAGAATAAAATCGTTTTTGTACATGCAAATTCAGTCAAACTGGTAACTGTGTTTCTTCTCTTTGAAGGCCAGCAGAGAATGGGTTTTAGATGTTGTGTTTCTGCTCAAAGCCCCATCATATGGACACCCAACATGCATTTTTTGTAAAAAAGACAGAAAACATGACTAAAATGTGCGTGATTTGTCGCTGAGGTAACTGACCTGTTAGCTTCACTTTGATATGTTCTTGTTGTCATGGTATAGAGGCTCTGAGGGTCTCTAAAAGCCCCTCTGCTGTCACAAGAGTCATGGAGTATTCAGACATTACTCATTAGACACACTGAGGTGTTTGAAAGCCGTTGAATCGTATGCAATCTTACTGTTTGACAGTCTCATCTTCAATTACACAGAGCTGTGATGCTGTCCGGCTTAACATGTTCATCCTGTGCCTTCCTGTTTGTATCTCTTGTGTAGTGATGAGATGTTTGTGTTTTTCATTTGTGGACTGAGCTGACGGCCCTCGCGTATAGAATCCATCCAAACTAATGAGATTTCTCACACATTTCCCTCTGTCTTACTCTGTTTGTTATTTTTCATATCTTTTTGTATTCATATTTTTAATAACAGCATGCAAGTGTTTCCTGGCATTCTGTTTTTCTGAAAAACGTATATTATAACAATACCTTTTGTTTCTAACCCACTACATATTATTTTTAAATTCAGCATATTCTAATAAACATAGGTAACATTAGTAAATGTGTTAGTTAGTTATTAATAAATTGATTGCTTAATAACTGTATAATATAATTTAAAATATATAATGTAAAATATAGATTTTATTATGTATTTGAATGAAACTGTATTTTAAATTATGAAAGCATTAATTAGTCTAATATTGCAAATGTATATGTATTATTAAATGGCAGATTATTGCAATTATAATATTGCAGTTATAATATTTAAAAAATATATTTTATAATAATGCAATAATAATAATAATAATAATAATAATAATAATAATAATAATAATAATAATAATAAGACTATTATATTAATAATAGTCATTAAAAATGTTATTGTCACACCTTTGGACCGTTTTGTTGTTTTCACCCTTCATGTGTTCTTTGTCCCAGTTTTCCCTCATGTCTGATTGTCATTTGGTTCACCTGTGTCTTGTTAATTATCCTCATCTGCCTATGTGTTTAAGTTCTAGTCTGTCCTGTGTTACCCTGGTCCGGTATTGAATACTTTACCTCTTGTGTGTTTTACCTGCCCTGTCTGGATTACCCCTTGTTGCACACTACCGTATTTTCCCGACTCTAAGTCGCACCTCTTTTCATAGTTTGGCTGGTCCTGCGACTTATAGTCAGGTGCGACTTATTTATCAAAATTAATTTGACATGAACCGAGAGAAATGAACCAAGAGAAAAACATTACCGTCTCCAGCCGCGAGAGGGCGCTCTGTGCTCCTGTAGTCTACACTGGAAACATAGAGCGCCCTCTCGCTGTTGGAGACGGTAATGTTTTCTCTTGGTTCTTGGTTCTAAATAAATGCGACTTATAATCTGGTGCAACTTATATATGTTTTTTCATCATCATGACGTATTTTTGGACTGATGCAACTTATACTCAGGTGCGACTTATAGTCCGAAAAATACGGTAAATATTATTGAACCCTTCTTCATTGTCGTCATTATAGATCTTTATACACACCGTGACCGTTATATACTACTACAATTTTTTTTTTAAATTATTATAACATAATAAATGTTTTATTGTCAATTATTATATTACATGTATATTTTATTATACTGCATCAATAATAATAACATCAGAAATTGTGTACGTTTTTTTTATAAAATTTTAGTAAAACGTTCATAATGTATTTCAATAAAAATTGAATAATTGTATTTAATATAAAATACTATATGAAATATTGTATTATTACTACTACTAATAATAAATATGCATTTTACAAATAAACATATACCACAGAATTTTTTTTCATTTTTTTTTTCATTTTGATTCTCCTAAAACACCTTCTTTTTGCCATCCAGTGCTCATGTTGTAGAGATTGGGTTTGTACTAGTTTGGTGCAGTTCTTCCTGTCTTCCTACATCATTTTTTTCTCTCTCCTCATGTACTCTCACGTTCCCTGGACATCCTCTGTGATGAACACATCAATTCATTTCTCCTCCAACAGAACAATCGTTTCTTCCCTTTGTGTGGTGCGGCAGAATCCCATAAAGGAAGCCGTCGATTCCAGGCTTGGCACAATAGAAGATCTTGTCTTCAGCCGCTGGCCTGTGCTATATTCTCTCCTGCTCTTCGGGGCCGTACGGGGCCACAGGACCCCAGAGATGCATCCGGTGTCTTTGTACTGAGGTTGTTTGCCTGAAGTGGGAGTTTGGATAATATCCTGTTATTCCCACTCAAACCGATGCATGTCGTGTAAATTACAACACTTCGGAGAATCTGAACATAATGGTACGCTTTAATTTCCTGTCCTCCTTTTCCAAGTCCATATCCCTCCTGTGAAGACAAGATTTGAGACTGTAAATTGGGCCATGCTTTTATACATTCTCCCACACTGGTTTCTTGTGTCTACTTTGTATAATTACATGCAAATCTCTCATTTGCCTCGTTTTGGGACAAAGTATCCGTAGAGGAAGTGGTCATGTTTGCTGATTTTGCTATTCATTTCCCGAGCAAGCTCGTCTTACTGTAATGAATACTGCTGCATTGCAGAGACCTTGGACATTCTGCTCTGTTTAAATTGAAATTGCATATTAGTTGATGCCATTGAAAGTCTGTTATTTAAATTATTGAGCACTTACTGTGACCTGTACTGCCTCGTCTGGCTACTTGTTCTTTCTCAAATGCTTTTAGTCCAGAGCGACTCAAAATACTCTCTGTACAGTCTCTTTGAGATGCAGTTTTGTCTTTCCTTGATAACTGTGCCCTAGAGCATCATGGGTAAAGTTTCTAGCTCAAGTACAGGACTTCTGCTTTTTGCTAGAATTGATGTCTACA
This sequence comes from Carassius auratus, assembly GCF_003368295.1. Taxonomy (NCBI): domain Eukaryota; kingdom Metazoa; phylum Chordata; class Actinopteri; order Cypriniformes; family Cyprinidae; genus Carassius; species Carassius auratus. Next base: position 142,677 of record NW_020523687.1, on the reverse strand, counting down.
ATAAAAATGCACATTAGTTTAGTGCATTAATATGACGCATTAACAATGATCAGTCATTTACAGTGTTTGTTAATTTTGGTTCATATTAATTTCTACATATACTTATAGATGATTAACATTTATAAGTTGTATAAATGAGTGGTAATAATGATGGTGATGATGATGATTATAATAATTATTATTATTATTATTACCACCATGGTTATTATGGTTATCTAAAACTAAAACCATAAAATATATTTCTGTTTCTTGAATAAAAAACACAAAACATAATTAATTAATTAATAACAATTGTATATAAAAACAAAAACTAAAAAATTACTAACTACTAATTTAAAACTAAAATGAAAGCAAGAAACATAAAAGTAAAATCTAATCTTAAAGCATTAACAAAAACTATAAGAGTATCTCAATACTTAAGTAATACTGCTAATAATCTAACATTGTAATTGTAATTTAATACTTTAAGTTGTATCAATTAATCTGATAATAATAATAATAATAATAATAATGTTTTTATATTTAACATGGCCTAATACATTTGTTACACTAAGTTTGATAATAATAATAACAACAACAACAACAAATATTAAATATGTCAAGTTGCATGAACTAATTTATGATGATTATATATATATATATATATATATATATATATATATATATATATATATATATATATATATATATATATATATATATATAATGTACCTCACAATATTATAATAATAATAAATGACATATAATGCATTTTTAAGATTTCAAGTTGCATGAAGTAATTTATGATGATTGTGATTATAACAATACATTTTAATTATAGTAGTTAATATCAATAATTATAGCCAATAATAATATAATTAATCAGAAGTTTTTTTACATATACATTTCAAGTTACATATAAGATATATAATGTAACTTAATATAGAACAATAATTTATTATTATTATTAATATCATTATTGCAGAATGATTTAACAATGAACAATAATTATATATTTGTACATCAGCATTAATTTACAATTCATCATTATTAAACAATATATTATTAAACAGTAATTAAACAGTTTCTATTCTCTTGAGAAGAGCAGCATGAACATCCTTCCGACACTCTCCTTTTGTGTTTGATGGATGAAGGAAAGTTTGGGTTTGGAACATCATGAGCATGAGTACATTTTCCCCCTCCTTTAATAGCTTGGCTGCTGCCACAAACTCCACAAGTTTCTTTTTCTCTGAAATTGCACTGGCTTCCCCTGTTCTCCTCTTCAATTAAAAAAGGGCCAGCATTAAAGAATCTCATGAGAAATCCGCCTAAACGACTTCCTGAATATTTAAACGATGGTTCTGGAACGTTTCTCACTGGTGTGTGCAGGGAATCGCTGGAAGTGGCAAAAGAAGCGTCTGGGTTTGGTTTCTGTGCCTGTGAAATCTCCTCACAGATTTACAGCTTTTTTCTGAACCTATTCCCTGCGTCCCCTCTCTGTTATTCCTCACGCTCGGTCTTATTCAGTCTTTCTTACTTTCTCTTTCTTCACTCCCCCTTTCACTCTCCATGATTTAAATTCATTACCTTTGTATGAAAACATCAGGATTAAAAATATCATTATCCACATCCATATGAGCTGATTTCTTCAAAAGGAGACAATTGAAAGCATGCTCATGCTGCTCTTGGGTGTACAGTGAAGACACTCATAACGATGTGGAAAGACATGTATAGTTTTGAAATCCTACTGATCTCATACAAATGTATAATGAGGAGGACAAAAAAACATAAATGTGGTCCAGACGACCCAATAATGAATTAATAATATGCAAATATAGTATTTATTAATATCCTGAATTAACTTTTGTTAATTTTTTAGTTTAAGCTTTAGTAATTTTATTACAGCATGTGCTTCAGTCATTTCAGTTTTGGTTTTTAGTCATTTTTAGTTTTTAAATTTAATCATAACATTTTCGGTCTAAACGTTACATTTCAAAAGCATTTTATTTAATCGTTTCAGTTAACCCTGCACCTTATGAGCTGAAGTCCTCTCTGAAGTCATGTGACATTTGTCGAAGTCGTTATTTACTGAAAGTTTAATGAAAATCACCTCCATCTAAATTCTCCAAACAAAAATCTAATCAATTGGTCATGTGTTGTAGTTTATTGCATTTTTAGGTACTAAAATGATATTTAATGAGGAAAGATTAAAACTGTAATTCACAGTTTCTCCTGGTGTGTTCCACAGAAGAAAGAGAGTCATACGGTTCAGAATGACATGAGGGTGAGTAAATAATGACCCGCTTTAGAGGAACTATTCATTTAAGCCGTCTGTGATTCCTCAAGGTTTCTTGGAAGAGCCGTCTGCAGTGCTATTAAAATGGCAGGGGGCATCTTTCATTCTTTTACCTTGTTCCATTTTCATTTTTTATTCACTTTTCCCACTCCTTGTCTCAAACCAAATCACTATTTCCTGAAGTCAGAAATCACTTTTGTGCTTTCAAATAACAGTCAGTTCATTCATTAACACCGTGTTTGATTCAGCCACGTCTAAGCGCTCAACAAATCACTGAGATAAATTCACACGCACCTCTAGTTTATTGCGCTCGTTCCCGCAATGAAGTCTGAAACTCTTGACTTTTTTAAAAGAACTCCCAGTGGTTGCTTCATGTTGAATTATTTTTCAAAGCTCCTTTTAATGTCGCTTTTCTTTATTAGTTTTGTTCTGCTTTAAGCTTTCTAGTAAGATGTAATGGGAAATGCTCTATTTTCAATGCATTTTTATGGGAAGACGCAGGCACCCAGAGGATAACAGTGAATCACATTATAAAGGAGGGAAAGAAAATAACGCTTTATATTCTTATATCAAGTTATTTATTTTCCTTGCTCTGTTGGCTGTTCTTTATCCTTAGCCCTGCGATACGAGCACTGTGTTACAGTCATTACTGCACCTCAGTGTGATAGCAGTTTATTTCTGGCTCGCCGCTGGAAAACAAGTGCCCTAAACCTGCCACTGCTAACAGGCATTCGCGGATGGGACACCCCCACGGCCCTATACGATGGCCGTCCTCATGCCATTATTGAGGTGAAATTGGCCATCTACTGTAGGAATAGTTGCAGTGTTTTCCTGTAACACAATGTTATTTCAGAGCAGAGCAGAGCTGTTGAATCTGTTGTATTGTCCCTTTTAGGTCTTTCAAAAGTTTGCATGCCCATAAAACAGCCTAAACCAGCCCAAGGGTGTTTTTCTGGTCTTAGTTGGCCACCAGGCTGGTTAGTCAGGTCTGGTTTGATGATTTTAAATGAAAAAAAAAAAAAAAAAAAAACGGCAGGATTTCTTGCACAATATTTCTGTCTTGTTTTCCAGTAGAAATATATATATATATATATATATATATATATATATATATATATAAGGGAAGTATAATGAGGCAATTAGATATTAAGTCAGTTACAAAAAAGTCAAAATTAATTGAGTTTATCCTTCATACAGTAAAAAAATAATTAAAGACTTAATTTTTCAAATTCAAAACAGTTTTGATTATTAGATATTTTTCATGTTTTTAAAAATACTTGGTTCTGATAAGAAAATACGATTTTGTATTTTTGTCTTTTTTCATTACGAGATAGAAAATGACTAAGGATTTCAGAAAATTTTATTAGAATTAAGTTTCTCAAAAATATATATCAATGAGGTCCCTTTTTTCCCTTTGAATTAAGTGAAGTGGAATTTTCTAATGGCGTTATTCATGCTGCTTGTCAAAAAAAAAAAAAAAAAAAAAAATTAGAATAAAAATTAATTTAGAATATGAAGCCTATTTGTATTAGGTTTTGATAAATTTACTTTCATGACAATTAATACAATTTTCGTCTGGCAAGCCTCTCATATGTGGCAAAATAAATTAATTATTCTTTTTAATATTTATTTTCTTTTATGATTTTATTTAAAATAGTTTTTATTTATGTAGAAGTAAAATTTTAAGCATAGCTAATGTAATATACATGTATTTTTTATTTTTGTCCTATATTTTTTTTCTGTATACATATTATTTATTTATTTTTAGTAATTACATATTGTTTTATTTTTTAGGTTTCATATGTATTATTTTTATCGATTGATTATTATTATTATTATTATTATTATTATTATTATTATTATTATTATTTTTTTTTTTATTAATTATTGTATATTGTTTGCAGTATTTGCATCTGCTTTAGGTGCCTTGAAGGGATAGTTTTTTGGAAACAGTTTTTGGTCCCTATTGACTTCAATTGTTTTTTCTCCATACTATGGAAGTCAGTGGCTACCAGCAGCTGTTTGATTACCAACATTCTTCAAAATATCTTCTTTTATGTTCAACTGAGGAAAGAAATAGAGTTAGAACAACATGAGGTTGTGTAAATGCTGATAGAATTTACATTTTTGGGTGCACTACCCCTTTAATGTATAATAATTTACACAAGGAATGGCTTTAGCTTGTACTTGACGGTGATGTGTTGGGCAATCACAGCATATTAAGAATTTCCTTAGCTAATTTCCAGTTTGTATTTCCCACAAGAAAGTGCAAGTCAGTGCACGCTATTATTTCCCCACGCCGCTGGTGGATAGTTTTCAAATGGCTTATTCACAGTGCTTGTGTGCATTAACTCGGACGGGAGGAAGGCTAGTCATTAGCCATACGTTTAGCGGGCTCATGAATATTTGAACTGCTGTGAGCAGAGGATTGGTTGTTAGCGTGGCATCATCAGTGTTAGTGGCAGTAAGAGCGTTTGGATGGCCAGCTGTGAGCGCAGCGGTACAGGGCCCAAGAGTGTGTGAAGGACGGCTGTTTAGTGTGTGTGTACAGCTTCAGAGTGCCACTGAGGGATTCAAGTGGCTCTGACGCACTGAGAGACTCTTTGACGTGAAACCAAGCTGATCTTCCTCACATCCCTGATGGCAGAGAGAGAGACGGGTCCCCGCGGCTTAGCGCTGAAACCTCAGTGATTTGCTCCAGTGGAGAGAAGACCATTCCAGCGTCTCTCCCACACACTTACACAAACACACATGATGCACAAATACACACAAACATACAGCAGGATCTGTGATGAACTCACAGACCAAAATCTATTTTTCAGAAGTTTTGCAGAAGGCATGATGCACAAATATACAGCAGGAGCTGCAGAAAACTGTCTGGAAATTGGGAAAATTTACATTGCAGAATTCTTGCAGAAATTGTTTTTTTAATTTGATTTACCTTAATGTTTTTTCTAGCCATTGTTGATAATGTCAAGAAATATTTTTGTCACATTGCAAAAAAGTGATTGATTTATTATTTATTTATTAATTTATATTTTTATACAATATTATGTGTATATATATATATATATATATATATATATATATATATATATATATATATATATATATATATATAAGCAATTTATAAGTAATCATATTAATTTAGACTGTTAATAAATATAAATATATGTAAATATTTTTCTTTTCTTTTTAAAAAAAATGTCTGGTTCAGGAATCTGAAGGGACGTTGCCCAACTTACTGGTTCTGTGTGGAGACCACGGCATGTCTGAAACCGGCAGTCACGGCGGATCTTCGGAGCCAGAAATCAACACGCCCCTTGTGCTCATCAGCCCCGCCTTCAGGAGGAAAGGTGAGTAGCACAGGCCACTGGTGGCTGTTCTCTAAAGTAGACTCTATATTGAGACATTTGTCTATTGGATTTGCCAGAAAATCCCATGTTAGAAAAGAAAAATGATGTTATCTCATGGTGTTTTGAAGGAAAGTTTACTCACATTTAGTTTCTCCTCCAGACATAAAGGTTATACGACTCTTTGAAGTTCAAGAAAAACATTTTGGAGGATCTTCTATCGATTTCCCAAAGTTCCTCTGTTTGAAAGTGAAGGTTTTTTTTAAGCATAGGTTGTATATTTGATGTCTTGGTTCTTCAGTAAAGTATATTGGCCAGACTTAGTGCAATCCATACACAAAATTCCTCCCACAGTTGTTAAGCCGTATCCAATAATGACAGATATCCAGCGAAACAAGGGCTCTAATAGTCCTCGGTCTCCAGCAAAGAAGCTTTACTCACAATAAACAGTCCCCAGAATGAGAGTCGGCCTGATTGGGTTGATGATGTTTTATCTTTATCTTGCTTTAAATCAAACTTTACCAGCATATTCACACATTCATTTAAGAAAATGCATGTCTTTGTGAGGGACGGGGGCTGATCGTGTTTCTGATGCACCAGTTAATAAGTTATTTACCATTTTACTGCGAAAGCTCAAGGAACAGGAAGCTACAGTAGAGTCTCACAGTATCAAAGGTCTGTTTCAGCAAACTCTCAGCAGCGATTATGTGTAAGCGCATGACGCAGAACAATGCTTAAATCAAAAACAGTTGCATTTTTCAGATCAGTGTTAATGACTGGGCAAGATATTCTTAGAATGTGCAAAGCTGTGCGCTACTGTTCATCTGTTTAGGAGTTGTTTCAACCATTCTTGCATTTTAAATCATTTGCAAGAACAAAAAAAAGGATCTGCTTTTGTTAGAGCTTAAAATGTAGACAATTTTTTTTTTTTTTGAATAATCAAGAAAGTATCTGTAAAGTAGTGATGAAGGGAAGTTGTTCCACTAAAAAGAGCTTTATGTGTTTCACACTTTCTTTGCTTGCATTCTTTTATTGCATTTATATTTTTCTCCCTATTTTAATCAAGTCAACTATTTTAGTTCTTGCATCACAGACAGCCAAAACATTTTTTTTCTATTCTCTCCTGTCCTCAAAATTATAGTTAATGTAGCAATTTAATGCTGATTAGCATTAATTCAGTACAAATTACAGCACATATAGTTTTATTCTGGTTTATAATTATGACTTTCCAATCCAGTCAGTTCACATCAGATAAAATCAAGTACATTTTTTCTCTTGTAAAATTGTATTTTACTTAAAATTATGTGATCACTTTGACTTGAATATAAAAATCATGTTTAAAAATATTCAATATTTTATGATAGAGATTTTATGGGTAAGATTTTTTGTTTGTTTTTGAAAGAAGTCTCTTATGCTCAAAAATACAGTGAAAAGTTAAATAACTGTAAACAATAAAATAACTGTTATGTATAAAAATATGTAAAAACATTACATTTATTCAAGTGATGCAAAGCTAAATTTTCAGCAGCCATTATTCCAGTCTTCAGTGTCACATGGTCCATCAGACGTCATTGTAATTTCTTCTTATTATGAGGATTATTTGATGAATATAAAATACAAAAGAACAGCATTTCTTGAATTTGTATCATTACAAATGTCTTTACCGTAACTTTTCATCAAATGAATGCATCTTTCTGAATAGAATTATTAATTTCTTAAAAAATAAAAATCATGTTGACCCCAAACTTTTCAACAACTGTGTAGAAAGTTAAAGTTCTACTGTAAGGCTTTCTATATGTGCTCCTTCTCACATATCCTATATAGACTCATGTAGTTGTTCCCTGCACAGTAAATCACAAATGTCTGTGACAGTCTGATTGCATTAGAGGAATTCTGCGGTGAGTTGCTGGATAATTTTACGGCCCGAGGGTTTTAAATTACCCACTGATTCATCTCTGTCTAATAATATGAAGCATTAATTCATTTTTTCCCTACTGTTTTATAATGGATTAATTTGCATTGAGTCTAGTGTGTAATTGATTGTGGCACACACACACACACACACACACACACACACACACACACACACTGGTCATGTGATGCAGTACACAAAGTGAGCACATGACACTCTTATAACCACGTGTGAATAAACACACACACACACACGCTATACTCACGCCCTAGAGTGTGAAAATCTGTGAGAGATGCTCATTATCCACTTCCACTCATCCCTATATTCTCTCTCTTTCTCTCTCCTTTATGAAAGTGTGGAGTGGCAAAGCATCTGTCTACACCAGACTGTCAGGGTGAATGTGATAATTGTTTCTTTTCCTGTATGATCTATTTTTGTGATCTCTTACTCATTTATACTCATGCACACACACGCATTCACACCAGCTTTCTCGTGCAGCACTGTTTTTATTTAAAGATGAGCTCATTTTCTCACCCGCTGCATGTGGCGCTTTCATGCTGACCTCATCGTCCATCACAGCGCTATAGCCGCAGGTAAAACCAGTGCTGTCTGGAGAGAGACATGGCAGACTTGTTAATAAGCAGCTGAAATGTTGTTTTTATTTTTTTTGTATATGCATAAACTTAACCTGAATTGACTTCATTTGTGTCTTTGTAACTCCATCGGCATTTTACATTGCAAAGTGAGTCTTCAGAGAGATTCAGAACAGACTCAATTCAGTCAGCTTTAACAATCGATTTACTGATTCTTTTAAGGATATGTGTGTTTATTTTTATGCACAGCCAGCGAGGACCGTGCAAAAGCAATGCAATGCCATTCAGCTGAATTATAGATAAAACTTTTGAGTTAACGCTACAGATTCATCAAAAACACAGTGCAGAGAACACTGACTTAATCAAACGCTGATGTTGATGTGAAGAATATATTATAATTTTTACTTAGTGTCATCAACTTCCTGCTAGAGATGAAGTGATCTGCATTCATTAATTAATATGTAAATATGGCAGAACAGCGCTGGAATGAGAACAAAAGTAGCAGAAAACTTTTGGAGGGATGGATGGATATATAAATAGATGGAAGGGTGGATAGATTTATAAATGGACAGATGGATGAATAAATTAATTGATTAATGGATTAAACGATGGTCAGATGGATGGATGTTTAAATGGATGGATGATAGACGGATGGATAGATGGATGGATGGATGATAGATGTATAAATGGATGGATATATATATGGATGGATAGATAGTTTTAAATTGATTGATGGATGAATGGATGGATGTATAAGTATATAAATTGGATGGATGGATAATAGATGGATGAATACATGTATAGATAGATAGATAGATAGATAGATAGATAGATAGATAGATAGATAGATAGATAGATAGATGGTTGGGTAAATGGATGGATGAATAAATATATATATATATATATAATATATATATATATATATATATATATATATATATATATATATATATATAAATTGATGGAGGGATTGGATAAATGGATCGATAGATAAATATATAAATTGATGGACGGATGGATAGATGGATGGATGGATGGATGGATGGATAAATGAATAAAAGGATGGATGTACATGTATACATGAATGAATGGATATATAAATGGATGGATGGATAGATGTATAAATAGATCAATAGATGGATGTATAAATGTATAGATGATTAATGGATGGATAAATGTATATAAGGATGTACAGATGTGCATGTATAAATGGATAGCTGTATAAAAAGATAGATAGATAGATAGATAGATAGATAGATAGATAGATAGATAGATAGATAGATAGATAGATAGATAGATAGATTGATTGATTGATTGATTGATTGATTGATTGATTGATTGATTTACTTTATTGTAAAACTCCAGAAACTGCATCTCATGGACAGAAGTGTGCTGTAAAGGACCGCATTTTTTAAAAATGTTATATTCATCATCCTAATAATTTGTCATGTGCGGAAACCTTACACACTGAGTCTGACGCATATTAATTAATACATTGTGCAAAACAGTACAGTAGTCTTAAAGCAGTGAGGATGATCTTACTGTTCTCTCTCTTCTTAAAAAGAGAAAAAGAAAGGAAATATTAGGTTCATCCAATCCTGAGAAAATCCAAACTTCTTTATCAAGAAGCTGCAGGATTAGCAAAACCCCTCACAAAATACTTGTTACGGATGCAAAAAATGCAGAAAATGAAACCTGATCTACGTACTGTACATTTTTTGTTTAAGGACAAAAAAAGTTTTGGAGGCAGTGTGTGTGTATTCGTGTCTGACACAACATGAGGTCATATCTATTTTTAAACGTGCAAAGATTTCAGATGAAATTTTCAGACTCTGTGTGCAATGACTTCAAGCCTATGAGCAGTTAATGACACATATCTTGCTGTTGCAGCGGGATTTGATGAGCCAGGTGTCCTGGAGCAGGTGGATCTGACCCCCACCCTCGCACTGGGTCTGGGGTTACCCATCTCCAAGAACAGCGTGGGCCATTTGATTCCAGCTGTGTTTGAGGAGTTATCACTCAGAGAACAGCTGCGCCTCCTCCAGATCAACGGACACCAGCTCAGCCGCCTCCTACAGGACAGCAATCCCACCTTCCACAAGGGTGAGTTCACATGTGCAGTACAAAGCTAATGCATAGAGCAGCATTCCCACAGAGCCGTGATCAGTCCACAAACCATCTGATGCAGTTTCAAACACATGATCTAAGAGGCTACTTATTGGCCATAATAATAACTTCATGTCCCAAGCCAGGAGGTCCAAAAAAATTGGACTGAAGTCCAATTTTGAATGATTTTGGTTATTTGGACAGATATGTAAACTTCACTTCTCACAGATGGATCATCAGCAGCAGCAGTGGAAGTTCGGAAGCCTTACAATCCACATGTTAATTAGTAATGATTGATGAGACACATGGATGTGCCTTTAGCCACTAATTGGCATAAATAGAGAGCATTCAACAGAAAATTTTGCTGACTGGTATTAGTGAAGAAAATATCACTATATTTGCATATAGCACAGGATTTGTAGGTTTCCATTATGTGGAGTCCAAGTTTAAACGGAGTGTGCATCCAATCGGATATCAGACTGATCAATCAAGATGCATGAAGTGTGAAAAAAAAAGGCCCAAGAGCTATCACAAGAGTTTTTGTCTGAACTGAAATACTTAAATATTGTGTCAAAAAGATGGATAGATGATGTATATTTGGTTGAAGGGGATGCATGTCTAAATGGATGGATAATGGATGGATAAAAAGGAAGGATGGATGGATGAATGGAGGTACTCCATGAAGTCTTGTTGATGTGTTAATGATTTACCCTTTACATTCATAACTTAACTAGTTACAAACATTCAGTAAAAAAAAAAAAAATTTAACTAGGGATGTTCATTTGGTTTATTTTTCCTAACCGACAACCGATGCGCATTAACCGATTATTAACTGTTAACTGACAAGAATATTTTAAATTAGAATTTAATTAAATTAGAAAGGATAAGTGTCTGCGACCCGTTAAAAATACTAACATTAGTTTCTCGAGGATTAATTTTACATGCGCAAATAGCAGCAAAAAACAGAACATGAGGATTCACATGCATCACATCACGCATCTGTAGCGCTTCTGCAAGTTTAGAAAAACATAATAAAGTTAGGCTATATTTCATATACAGTACAGACCAAAAGTTTGGACACACCTTCTCATTCAAAGAGTTTTCTTTATTTTCATGACTATGAAAATTGTAGATTCACACTGAAGGCATCAAAACTACGAATTAACACATATGGAATTATATATGGAATTATATACATAACAAAAAGTGTGAAACAACTGAAAATATGTCATATTGTAGGTTCTTCAAAGTAGCCACCTTTTGCTTTGATTACTGCTTTGCACACTCTTGGCATTCTCTTGATGAGCTTCAAGAGCTAGTCACCTGAAATGGTCTTCCAACAGTCTTGAAGGAGTTCCCCATTTTTATTGTGAATGTACACAAATAAAGACAAACCTTTTACAATTCTGATTATCTTTGACTAAAAGGAGAAGTTGCTTCCACTGTTAAAAAGAAAAAATTCAAGTGAATTTGTGCACACAGTTAAGATTTGCTACCTTGACAATGTAGCCTTTTCATTATCATAATAAAATACAGTCAGTTAAACATGAAAAAAAACACTGCTCAGTTTAAATATGTAATGAAATATGTGCCGTTAAGTGTTATCACTGTACCGCCGTGATGTTATGCAAAACATTTTGTTTATGTAGATATTAGAAAGCAAGTGCAGTAGGTTACATAATAAATAATAATTTGGCATTAAAATACATCCCGAATATGGAAACATTTGATTTTGTGTTGAATGAGAGACCCAACGTGGTTTCAGTTTAGTTTTAACCTAAATTAATTTGTTTTGGCTTGTCATTTATATTGCTATAGGTTCTTATATTTTTTAATTCTTGTTCTTTTCTAAATACTGTTAGCTGAAAGGCTTTGTTGTGGAGTGAGGTGAACTAAAATAGCCTAGCTATGTTTACAGTGTTTATAATAATGTTTGTAAACATTTCATGTCGGCATTAGGCCTATTTCTGAATAAAGTAATAAAATGTGACTTATATGTTTTTTCTCTCTAAAAAAGAAACAAATTTTTTTTTAATTATACTCGTAGCGTTATTTTAACCATGCCGCAAATCTTTTTCAATATTTAAATAAATAAATAAATGACTTTTTAAACCATTTAACTGATTGTGTTAATCGCTCAAAATTATATAAAATCGGTTACCGGTTAACCAGTTAAAATGAACATTTCTAACTGAAACAGAAACTTATTAAAAATGGCTTTCAGTAATTTAAATACAGCTGAAAGAAAATGTTAAGAAATATGAGAAAAAAAAATTATATTTGATGAAAAGTTTGAAAGTCTAAAACAGTGTTTTGTTTTGTTTTATATTTGTTTTGTTTTGTTTGGTTTTAGGTTTGAATCTGCCATTTAATAATTGAATGTTATTAAATAATATAAATAATGCTAAAGTTACAGAGTCAGGGTCTCTCAGAGTGTCTCTTATACTTTCACACTACATTTGACTACTAACTATGGCATTTATCTCATAAAAGCAACAAGCTTCAGTCTTGTAGTCTGCTTTAGTTTTCAATCCAGTTCAGTTTTGTTTTCCTGTTTTGCTGCTTGAGTAACAAGCTCATGAAACCCTGTCAGTAACCTGACATAAGAGCACAGGTTTGAGTACACAGACATGACTGCATTTAGAGCACTTTAAATCCATAGAAATAGAGAATTTATACCCTTTAGCCCAAGCCTAGATGTGTTTGTATATGTGTTTGTGTGTCCTCCGCTGTCTCTTTTGCAGTTTGGTTGCATTTTCTCTCAGTGGGATATCTGGCCTCCCACAAACATCCATCTCTGGCTCATTCACTTTCCGCCTCTTGCAGGATTGAGTGTTTTGCTGGGTTATGAGGTGTGTGTGTGTTTGTACAGGGTTAGAGGGTTTGATGCTGATGTCTGCTGACATTTTCATAGACTCGTGTTGCTGTTTTCTGGAAGTGTATGTCTTGTGTAGCCAGACATTTTGACTCGTTATAAATCTGAATCACAGCTTATTCTTGCTACAAACTGTCAGGAAGAGATTGTTTGACTGATATGGGAAGCAACCAGAAGAGTGTTTTTGTTTGTGTGTGCATGTATCTAAATTTGTTGAACAATAACAGATTGGCAAATTAGTGCACGACAAAGTCAATCCGCAAGCAGCTGCACAGATGCTGATGCATCCCATGGATCGGCTTTTATGGTGGGAAGAAGATGCTTTAGCCGGCAGAGCGTATTTTGTTTGCCCGTGCTGTTTGAATGAGATCATGATAGATCATGACAGGATAAAATATGCGATTTGCCTTAATGTAAACACTGTTTATATATGTGCACAAATTGTGTCAGTCTGGTTTTCATATGCAATTTTATTCATGCATATGTTTTTTTTTTTTTTTTTCTTAAACTATGTACATCATATTTATTGTTAAATAATGTTTTAATTATTAGCATTTACATTTTAAATTATAAATTACTTTTATATATTACTGTTTTTATAAATATTTGAGAACAAAATTAAATGAAATATATACAGCTGATTTATCTGTTATTTGCTAAAACTAGACCTGAGTTAAAAAAAAACTTTTTTTTAATCAATGTTTGTTATCTGCATTTGTTTGTGCCTATTTCAGCTTTTTTAAAATGTATTGTTTAGTGTCTGTTAAGCCAGAAACAAATGATGCAACAAAAATACATTTAATTTAATTATTAATATTATTATTTTTAAATGGAAGTACAAACATTTCTGTAAAGACAACACGGTTTCTTTTTTTAGTCCTGTAGTTCCTATTCTTCTTGAGATTCCCTATGTTCTGATGTAGGCTTAACCTGTGCGCTCTAACTCCAGGAAATTGTGTAAAACCAGCCAATCAGATCAAAGTTTATCATTTCAGCCCACTCTTGACATTCCTTTGTGTACAATATGCATTAGACATTGAATTTCCCCCCTTTCACCTGTGCTCGAGTGAAGGTTCGAGAGGCGTGTGGAGGTTGAGATCTGATTGATGAGGATGACATACCGCCGCTGCCCACTTTTGTCCTTCCACTTTCTATGGAAATGTAAAAATATGAGATTGTTAGAGGTCAGCTCTTCAGTTTCTGTGTGACGTACAGGCAGATATCACCTCACTTCACCCATGTCTGTCTTGCTCTCTTTGGGATATAGAAACTTCTCCATCATGCTTTGCAGCCTAATGAAGCACTTAATTAAATTGCAGATGAATTATTGTGATTAAGGGGAGAATCATTCATCTGAGTTTTTCTAAGCACATTGACCTGAAAGCGAGACGTCTGAAGTTTTCTCCTGATAACACTTTTCCCACGGTAACACGCTGAGAGCTGAAGCTCATGACGGCGCACCATTAAAATGCAACATGCAGCAGAACCCTGCGTCACACTAGAGATCTTGACCTGCTTTCCACTGTGTGTATGAAGCAGAGGCAGTGCTCAAAAATCTTCATACTAGCATACTGCAGTCTATAGTAAATACTGTATAGTGCATACATTTGTTTTTAAATCTTGGAAATAAATAAATGATGTTAATTACTAGTTACTTTTTGTGACTACTTTATATATAACTACTGTAAGCTGCACATTTGGCAAATTAAGGATGTCATCTGTGTATTTCATTTACTATGCACACTATACATAATGCATACTGTAAAAATAGTGATAGTGATATGATAGTGTGCCATTCCAAAACACCCAGAGGGGTCTCTTTTTGTGCCTTTTTCAGCACTTTCATCTGGAATGCGTTATGCATTATTATGCATTATTAAGTTTGATTTATCTATCTATCTATCTATCTATCTATCTATCTATCTATCTATCTATCTATCTATCTATCTATCTATCTATCTATCTATCTATCTATCTATCTATCTATCTATCTATCTATCTATCTATCTATCTATCTATCTATCTGTCCCTCTGTCTGTCTGTCTGTCTGTCTGTCTGTCCGTCCCTCCGTCTGTCTGTCCCTCCGTCTGTCTGTCTGTCCCTCCATCTGTCTTTCTGTCTGTCCCTCTGTCTGTCTGTCTGTCCCTCCGTCTGTCTGTCTGTCTGTCTGTCTGTCCCTTCATCTGTCTGTCTGTCTGTCCCTCTGTCCCTTCATCTGTCTGTCTGTCTGTATGTCTGTCTGTCCGTCTGTCCCTCCGTCTGTCTGTCTGTTTGTCTGTCCGTCCCTCTGTCTGTATGTCTGTCTGTCCGTCTGTCCCTCCGTCTGTCTGTCTGTTTGTCTGTCCGTCCCTCTGTCTGTCTGTCCCTCTGTCTGTCTGTCTGTCCCTCCGTCTGTCTGTCTGTCTGTCTGTCTGTCCCTTCATCTGTCTGTCTGTCTGTCCCTCTGTCCCTTCATCTGTCTGTCTGTCTGTATGTCTGTCTGTCCGTCTGTCCCTCCGTCTGTCTGTCTGTTTGTCTGTCCGTCCCTCTGTCTGTCCGTCCCTCTGTCTGTCTGTCTGCCTGTCCGTCTGTCTGTATGTCTGTCTGTATCTCTGTCTGTCCGTCCGTCTGTCTGTCCCTCTGTCTGTCTGTCTGTCCGTCCCTCCATCTGTCTGTCTGTCTGTCCCTCCATCTGTCTGTCCCTCCGTCTGTCCGTCGGTCTCTGTCTGTCCATCTATCTGCTTCTTTCTCCCTTCTCTTTCCTTGTTTTCTTTCTTATTTCCTGCTGTAAATATTCATGAATAATCCCCTTTATTCCAAGCTCATCCCAGCAGACACTCTGTTTGGCTTTTCTCTAACTCTCCTGCTCTGTGATCAATGCTGTGAATTAAACTTTCATTATTAAGCAGACGCCACTTTGTCTAAGAGAGGACAGAGCATTTTCTGAGAATCATCCTCACAGGCAGAGGTTTCTCATTGCCGTAACACCATTATGAATCTTTCAGCTCTAATATGTATGACTTTCAGCTGATACTATGGAAATAACGCTATGTTTCACTGTCATAACACTGTGTAACAGTTGACATGGATTCATGAGCTAATTCAGCATAATCATATAATTGATTAATCACAGCCTCGCTTATTTGTGTTATGACAATAGATCGTTCCAGGAAAGTGAATTCATTCATAAGAGAATAGATTGATGTGAAAACGCCTCTAATGTTCTGTTTTTACCCGCTAACACTCAGTAATTGTCCCATTCATCACTTTTTCACTGGGTTAACATGAGCTCCGTCAGCAAATCATGTTTTGGTTTATCACCTTTCTGTCTTAAGGGTTTAAGCAGACAAGATGCAGCAGATTAAGATGCAACATGGACGCTCAGGAAAAACAAAAACATTCACATGGCCTGGAGGAATGTGTGGCTTCACATACTATCTGTCCAAAGCAGCATGCATGATTAGAATTCATATGCAAGATGCACTGATCATGCATACTACTCATATAGTATATAAAGCCACATCCTGCAAAATCACAATAAGTTAAATATATTGTACTGTATGCCAAAAGTGCTCATATGGTAGATTTTCTGCTCACACTAAATATTACGAACAACACCATTGCTCTAAATTTTTTAGTTGCCATAGCAGTTCCAATTAATATTAAATTTTAAGGTAATTAATTTAGCATCCGTTAGTTATTGAGTGTCCATTAGTATCGTAAGGTAATTTTGCTTGTAATTTAATTAATTGTTTGCATCCAAACAATTTGCGACAAAGAGGCTCATTTTATAAAGATGTAATTTTAAGTGCATGCTTTTAGTATGTTATACAAGTATGCAAATGAGATTGCAGCCTATATGACTTCATGGACAGTTTTATGTGTTTTTGCATTAACATCTCAAAGTAATTTAGCTATAGGATTTAAGGCCATTTATTTTGTGCATTTAAACAGTTTGCTAGAAAAACTTTTGTAATTTGTGATTTTGTTTAATCGCATGATGTGCCAATTAATAAATTGCAAAGGGGGCAATAAATTAGACCAGAAAATGATTTTTTAAAGTCATTACTGTGTAAAATGAACAAAGCATTGAATGCAAAGGACAATAAATAAATAAATGAATAAAGTAGTTTTAGAAAGAAACATAAACTTGAAGCCTTTGGCCATAACTTTTTTTTTCGAGAAGTTGCATCTGAATTGGCATTTAGATGTAATTTACACATGAAACAAAAAGTTGCATGAATTTAAATTGCATGGGTTTACAATAAAATAATATTGAAATATTATTGAAAAACTAAAATTGCCAGTAGGTGGTGATTTCTCACTGTCCTAAAAAAGTGAGTCATTCAGTCGTTCATTCAACCGATTCCTTCAAACTGATGATTCATTCTAGAATATAGCAAGAGAGGTGCATCCCAATTTGCATACTAGTTATCTAACACAATTCTGAATAAAAAAACTTAGAATTGTGAGATATAAACTCATAATTGAGAGAAAACATTAGGCTATATTAGACTGTAATTTATTGTCGTCATGCATCATGTTCGTTAGCAACTGCTTACAGTGTGAGCTGATGCACATGGACAACGTACATATCTGGCCCAGGAAAAAGTGTGTTAAAGAATGCATAATTTTTTCCCAGTATTTTGTCCACACATATTAATTTATATTTAAAAAAAATGTCTCCACGATATGCTTTTAAAGAAATATTGTTGTATCGTTCTACAGCGCACATTCTATCGGCTGCAGTTCTGGCGCCGCTGTATCAGTATACTGTAATACGTGACATACAGTACATTTGGATCAGAGTTACTCTCACGGGACACTGCACTTATTCACAGTCACAAAAGTACATTATAAACCGCACAGTAAAAACCTTGTCAAACAGCGCCTGATTACTGATCTAAGTTATCTGTTGTACTAATACTATTAAAACACACAAGGTTTATGTTTAGACTCCAGTGTTAATTTCGTTGACTAAATATTTTCGTCATTATTTTCGTCACAAATATATTTTTGCGGACGAAAACGAAACGAAAACTAAAATAGAAGGCACTGATGGAGACTAAAACTATGACTAAATTGATTGACATTATCGTCAACGAATAAAGGACGAGACGAAAATAGACTGTGACGAAAATCAAATCAGCAGACGGGAGAGATGCGAAGAATGAGCAAAAGAACCGGCAAATCAGAACAGACTGCATGAGAGAAGAGAACCAATCCGAGCCTGACTTATTGAGACGTGAAGCGAAGGTTTTCAGTTTTTAAATGAGCTCCCGGGAAGTCGGCATTCGAAGAGGTGATGTCTAAAAGAGCGACAAAATGTCCACAGCTCACTTCACGTTTGACGACGAACAAAACAAAACAAAGCGTAAAGCACGCGGAGCGCTCATTCATGGCAAGAACACAACCAATTTGAAAAGACATTTACAGACGAGCCACCCGGACATTTTCTCAAATGTAATTTCACAACGATGTTCTTTTGTTTATTGAGCTAAGCAAAATTGGAAGACTGCAGTGCGTAGATGTTGTAGCATTAAATATTACGAACTGAAAAGTACTGTAAAATAGCCCCTTCTTCAAATTAGATGAGAGCACAATACTAATACGTAATATCATGATAAATACATTTGATTAATACTAATGTTTAGTATATTTTATAATGTTCTACTTGTTGACAATATCACAAATATTTCTATATTAGTCATGTGAAACGTGAATGTTCACATCCTATCATTATACATACAAATCTAGCAATATTGTAGTATTTAAAACATACAATATTGCTAGACAAATGAATACCTTATAAAATCTTGTTACTTTTTTTATCCACCTAGCTGCCAACTTATTAAATATTTACTTTAAATGTATGCACTTATTGTTCAGCTCAGCTGTAAGATTTAAGGTCCTGGACCTAACTTTATTTTTCTTTTATTGATGGTCAATTGGCAGCTAGTTATTGTTTACATTATCATGACAGTGTTTGTTGCTGCATAAAAGCTTTTGAATCGAAATAAAGACACAGTTGTGTTGAAATAAAGTTGAATTTGTGTTTTATATATTTTGGTTAAGTTTGTTTCCTATACCAGCTGTAAAAAATTGTCTAGTAAATCTGTTATTGATTTTAGTCTTATTTTAGTCGACTAAAATACCAAGCAATTTTTGTCGACTAAAATAAGACTAAAATTAAAACAAATCAGATGACTAAAACTTGACTAAAACTAAAAAGAATTATAGTCAAAAGACTAAGACTAAAACTAAATTAAAATTTTGTGTCAAAATTAACACTGTTAGACTCTATGTATAGTTAGTAATGTCTAAAATTAAAAGTAAACTGTTAAGAGAGAAATGGATGCGTGCCTGTATTTTAGATGCATGCAGCTCTTATAGGGCCAGAGCTAAACATGCTGCCAACTGTCATTAAAGAGATAGGTCATCCTGTATTAATTTCTTTCTTCTGCCAAACACAAAAGAAGATATTTTGAAGAATGTGGGTAACCGAACTGTTTCTGGTCCATATTGAATTTGATAGTATGAAAAAATACTATGGAAGTAGCTATAGTAGTGTTATTCACATTCTTCAATCTAACATTTATCTTCAGCAGAAGAAAGAAACTCATTAAGGTTTAAAGCAACTTTTTAGTAAGTAAATGATAGTACAGAATAAAAATAAAACACTTTTCATTTTTGAATGAATTATTCATTTAATGCTAATAAAAAAATGAAACACAAAGAGAAAAATCACTCACTACTCTTGATTTAAAAATGTTAATAATAGGAATCAATCTATATAGTGGTTTATTTTTATATTTGTTGATTCAGTTTCTTGAATGCTCCTGCTAAATATACCTATTGTACATGAAAATAAAACACATGTTTGTATATTAAGTGTATCTTTGTTCTAATTTTTAATAACAAAGATAAAACACAAAGATTTTTGTTTTCGCCCACTTTGGCCTAAACATCCACCATTCTTTTTTATGTTTTTGTTACCTTGAAAGGCTTTGTCTTTATAATAGGGAAATTAGTTTAGCTGTAATGTTCAGACAACTTGCAAAATATATATATTGCATTGGTCGATATGTAAATGAGATGTTGCGACTGTGTTCTACAATTTGTGCATCTTTTGTAATTCACCCGCAGAAATTTTGGAATTATGCTCTTGCGCTAATTTGTACTGTTTAGTAAATCTGGCCCTAAATCGACATCACTAATAAAGAATATTTAAGGTTATTCATTTTGTGTATGCAAACAGTTTGCAACAGAGTGACAAATTACATAAAGATGCAATATTGAGTGCATGCTTTTAATGTGTTATACATATACAAATGCAGCCTGTGTGTGTTCATCAACATGTTTCTATGATTTTGCATGCTTTGGAGAGTGTGAGCTTGCATATGTTAAGCCAGAGATGTACATTAAGTATGCAGACAACACATGCTTGGCTGGCGTGTTGTTGGTTTTGCATACTTAACGTGTTTAATGACAAACAAGGAGGTGATAGTTTCCTTAAAATTTGTCATTGTTATTCCAAAACTGATTTTAACATGTTGACTCTTTAACATGAGCTGACTTGCTGTACAAACTGTTTGTCTGTGTCAGTAGTTGAGCTGCAAGACTGTAGAAGTCAGCCGTTCATGCCTAATGTGTTTTAAATTGCACTCCCAACAATGGAAAACACAGTTGATCCAAGTATGCGACACAAACAGAATGTGTCTGTGTCATTCTACACAGCATCAGTTCTGTGGAGGATCAGAGCTCAGAGATGGCGAGAGACACGTTAGAAAGAGAGAGGCACAGAGCGAGACGGAGGTGTCCTGTAGTGAAGCTTCTGGGTGGTATGAGGCAGACGTGTCTGTTAGCTCCCTCTGAGATCCCGCTGTGAAGGCCCTTAGTGTCTGTCTGCTTTAAAACACAGCCAGCAGACACCTGATTCTTATGCAACAGCTTCCTCGTGGTGTCTTCATAATACCGTGGCTCTGTTTCAAAACCTAGTGAGCATTACAAGGCATTGTATGTGAAGGCTGTTCTGAAAGATAAATATGTTATTTTAAACACCTTCTTATGAGATCAGCATCACATTTATTTTGGGATGAGAAGGCTATCTTGCAATGCATCGCAGTGGGCTCAGTAAAAAAAAAAAAAAAACTCTAAATTTTTTTTTTTTTTCGTTTCTGATTTTACTGATTACATGCTTGCTAAATAATGCATTTTAGATTTTTTTTATTATTAGGTTTTTTTTTTTCCTCAGTGATTTTGCTGCCTATACAGGCTTGCTAAATAATAGCTTATAATAATAATAGTTTTGTTTTATTATATTATTTATTTCATGTAATTGAATTTAAATCATGTTTTTTCTCCCTGTTTTTGCTGCTTACATTATAATTGTAAGTTTTTTATTTATTTGTTTATTTTAAGTTATGATGATGATGATGATGATGATGATCAATTTTCATTATTAAAATTATCTTTTTTTTTCTTCACTGATTTTACTGATTGCATGCTTGTTAAATAATGGAAAACAATAGATAAACCGATTGTAATTGTAAGGGTTATTTATTTTATTTTTTATTTTTTATATATATTTTTTATGTCATTTAATTTAAAAATGACTGTTTTCTGCTTAAAAACATTTTTTCTCTCAAAATAGTAGGGAAAAAAACAATAGCTAGCAGGAGATAAATCAATTGTAATTTTAAGGATTTTTACATTCATTTGAATTTATTTATGTATATTTATTAGTTTATGTTTTATATTTTATTTTATTTGTATCTATGTAATTTTAAATACTTTAAATACTGTAATTTATTTTATCTTATTGTACAGTGTAATATTATAATTTAATGATTTATTTTGTCTGTATTTACTTTGTTATTGTTCCATTTAATTTAGTTTCAAATCAGTTATTTTCTCATATTTTTTGCTTACATTCTTGCTAAACCATTGATAAAACGATATGCAACAACAGATAAACTGACTCTTATAAGGTTTCTATAATATAATTTAATTAGCAGTCATGTAGAGCATTTCAAATCAGTCACTCACAAGGTTCCAGTTTAGCAAAATGCATTTGAAGGTAGTTGTCTATGTAGGTAGACAGCAAGGCAGTTAACAAAGTTACAGTCGTTCTCTTTCATGTGTTTCTCTCTCTCTGTCACAGAGGATGGTTACGAGCAGTTTCGCGTGGCAGAGAAGTCTCACGGAAGCTGGATGCAGCTCTATGTGGATGGAAACACGTCGGAGGTTTTGAACAACATGGGCAAGAAGGTTCTCAAACAGTATCTGGAGGCCCTGAAGGCCATGAGTTCAGCTCTGAGCAAACAGCTGGGCAAATACGACATGTACTCCATGATCATGGGCATGATCTTCACACTGCAGGTGAGATCCGTGCAGTCCTGAAGATATTTGCATCACTCACAGTCTAGTTTGGTTCACATCACACTAAGTATGCTGTCTACTCAAACTAAACTTTATTCAACGTTCTGGCTATAAAGGTCAGTCTGATTCATTCTTAAAGTATTTCACATTTTTAACAGGCAGGTTTTACTTCAGCTATTGTAATTTCACATCTATATTCAGGTAGGTTTTGGCAGTTCCACATCAGATTCGAACATTTGCTCCTTCATGTCTATCACTTGAAGTTATAGTGGAAACTAAAACATTTATCACTTCATAATACTAATTTCCTGGTGCAAAGTGACTTTGTAAGGTGTATGTTATGTGTCACTAAATTACACGTGAAAGCAGTTTTAACTAGTGATAAGAAAATTAATTATTTAGCAAGTTAAATCTCTTTCAGAATCTTCTGGCAGCCTTATACAGAGACAATAGTTCCTTTTTTACCCAGTATTTATAAGGAAATTTTGATTAAAATAAATGTGTCAAATATTATATAAAAGATTATATAAAAATACAGTTTTTTTTAAAGAAATATCTGCTGCTCACCAAGACTACACTTATTTGACAAAAAATACAGTAATAACAGTGGTATTGTGAAATTATATTTACAAACAAAAAAGTTTTCTGTTTGAATATGTTAAAATGTAATTTATTCTTGTGATCAAAGCTATATTTTTCAGCATCATCTCTCCAGTCTTCAGTGTCACATGATCCTTCAGAAATCATTCTAATATGCTGTTTTGCTGCTCAAGAAATGTGTATTATTATCAATGTTAAAAACATATATTGGAAATTGTGATTTTATGACAAAGAGAAACTGTGATACATTTTTTGCTGTATGTAGAATTGACATTGTGGTCCAAATTCCAAATATTGGAGAGGGTACCGTATGTTTCATTTGCCAATCAAATACATTATTTATTTACAATATATTGACATAATATCAATCATCGGTCACCTATACTCTCAATGGGCCTAATTCATGAAACATTCGTAAATAGATTAGAAAATTCTGAGTAATTTGCGCTTGAAACCGATAGTTTAACATGCGTATGTTAATGAATTCCAGTTATATGTAAATAGGGCGCGTGTGCACTCTCATTCACAATTAGCATAATCCCGCCTATCAATTAATGTTACAGCTATGCAAATTGTGTTTCCAGGAACGCAGTGGAAAATTCTGGTCTACTTTTTCAGGTTTGGCTCCAGTATATTGGATAAATGCAAAAAAGACTAATAGGCCATATGCCTAACAATAAGTATTCAATAACCCCCCCCCCCCCAAAAAAAAAAAAAAACATTTTTGCCAGCTGAAAAATATCAGGCACTTTTCTTAAAACGACCAGCTGGTGGCGCTTGAAAACGCTTTGGTTGCCATGATTTGGAATATCCTTGGCAGTAATGTTTTACTAGTATCTCATTTTGAAGAATATTACTGAATATTAAATGCAGAAAACAATAATATTAACTTCTCTGTTGTTGTTCACTTGTTGTATAAGTAGTAGGATGATTGGTCGCTGTAGTAGGCTATTTGTTCCATCCCTCTTCCATTGATTGGATGGCTGGGTAAAAAGTGACAGTGACAAGTGACCTCCCGCTCTCTCTAGTGAAGCTTACATGGACGTGACTAAAACTACAATTCATCGACTGGGTGCTATTGGCTGGCTCCAAAAGGGAGTCAGTCCCATAGACTCCCCATGTTAAAATGCCCAACTTTGCAGCAGAAAAAAAAAACATGTTTACAGCCTGATACAAAAAGTGGTTTTGGTCTATATAGCTAATTTTGCCCTTCATGACAACTGTGAGGGGGTGATTTTTTTATCCATCTAAATGTTATTAATCCTTAAATGTCTGCATAATTAAGGGCGTGACCACTTGAGTGACAAGTGGATTGCCGCCACTGTCACCACTGTTTAGCTAAGTAGGCGTGGTTTCAGGAACCAGCTCCCGCCTTTTTGCCCGTTTTGATTATCTAGGAGTGTCGATGACCCGCTCCACCCACTTTGAGCTTCAAAAACGCTCATCAGGAGTCTACGTTGTGATGTCATGGACACTACATCCATGTTTGTATACAGTCTTTGGTTTTACCCAAAGCTAAACAGTTTTTCAACTCTAAGCTACAAAAAAACTAACAAAAAAATTTAATTATACATTACTTATACAATTGAACCCATTGTTGCCATAGAAACTATATGAGTGCAGCTAGTTGTAGATTAGCTAAAGATTTGCGGATAAATGTGGAATTTAGCTGATGAGTTGTAACTTAAATGAGTTGTAAAAGGATTAAACATATCTGTATTTCTGGTAAACTGTAAATTTGTGGAAAGATTTCATTCGTTTTCTTCCTTTGGCCGATGATAAGGTGAATGATGGTGAGACGTGAGTTGAGAGTGGAGTTCGGAGGTCTTACAGTGGTGTGAAGGAGGATCAATGTCTGGGTGTGAAGGACTGCGGCCTCCCGTCTCATTTACATCCCTCACCCTGACAACTCATTATGAGCTTAATTAGTCCCTCTCTTCTCTGTAATTAACAATAAAGAGCTTGCCAGCCCTCACGGCGGAGTTCTGATCCAGCCTGGTGTGGGTTGTTGGAGAATCAGGGGAGCCCTTCGAAGTCTTTGGGAGTTAATTTCTCCAGGTTTTCAGTTTTGGATTTGGATTTTCACTGTTTCTTATTTCCTCAAGTCAACGTGAAATCAAAACTGACCCTATTTGCTTTCCTTACACAAATTCCTGTTTTGTGTGCGTGTATGTGTGCATGCCTATTTCATCATTACAGATTATTCCTGTAAAGATGTTTGCTTTATGTATTTCATTATCTTTTTTTAAATATGTGATAAGCAGCATTCCTTTGTTGGGAAACAGTGTTAACCAGTAGCTATTAAGCACTGTTTTAAAGGGATAGTTCACCCAAAAATTTAGATTCTGTCATTAATTACTCGCCCTCATAGCGTTCCAAAACCCTCAGACCTTCGTTCATCTTTGGAACACAAATTAAGATATTTTTTAATGAAATGTGAGAGCTTTTTGACCCTGCATAGACTGCAATATAATGGACACGTTCAAAGTCCAGAAATGTAGTAAATACATTGTTAAAATAGTCCATGATTGATTCAACTCAAATTGTGAAACTTGTGTATTAAATAAATTTAATGCATCAGAATGAAGTATTTTACGTCTTTCGTTTTTTTAATGTGATGATTTTGGCTCAAATTTAACAAAACCCACCAATTCACTATCTCAACAAATTAGAATATGGTGACATATATCAACACAAAACACATGCAAAGGTTTCCTGAGCCTTCAAAATGGTCTCTCAGTTTGATTCACTAGGCTATGCAATCATGGGGCAACCAACCAAGAGAACCTTATAAGGTTTGTCAAGCAAAATTGATTCAAGAACTTCACAAGGAATGGACCGAGGCTGGGGTCAAGGCATCAAGAGCCACCACACACACAGGTGTCAAGGAATTTGGATACAGTTGTCGTATTCTTCTTGTTAAGCCACTCCTGAACCACAGACAACATCAGAGGCATCTTACCTGGGCTAAAATACTGTAATTTTGACCAGTGGTCCAAAATCCTCTTTTCAGATGAAACAAGTTTTACATTTCATTTGGAAACCAAGGTCCTAGAGTCTGGAGGAAGGGTGGAGAAGCTCATAGCCCAAGTTGCTTGAAGTCCAGTGTTAAGTTTCCACAGTCTGTGATGATTTGGGGTTCAGTGTCATCTGCTGGTGTTGGTCCATTGTGTCACTGCACCCGTTTACCAAGAAATTTTGGAGCACTTCATGCTTCCTTTTGCTGACCAGCTTTTTGAAGATGCTGATTTCATTTTCCAGCAGGATTTGGCACCTGCCCACACTGCCAAAAGCACCAAAAGTTTGTTAAATGACCATGGTGTTGGTGTGCTTGACTGGTCAGCAAACTCACAAGACCTGAACCCCAGAGAGAATCTATGGAGTATTGTCAAGAGGAAGATGAGAAACAAGAGACCAAACAATGCAGATGAGCTGAAAGCCACTGTCAAATAAACCTGGGCTTCCATACCACCTCAGCAGTGCCACAAACTGATCACCTCCATGCCACACCGAATTGAGGCAGTAATTAAGGCAAAAGGAGCCCCTACCAAATATTGAGTACATGTACAGTAAACGTACATACTCTCCAGAAGGCCAACAATTCAATAAAAAGTTTTTTTTGTTTTGGTCTTGTGAAGTATAGTATGAAGTATGAAGTAAAATCATCACAATTAAAAGAACCAAAGACTACTTCAGTCTGTTCATTGAATTTATTTAATACACAAGTTTCACAATTTGAGTTGAATTACTGAATAAAAAAATTAACACTTCCACCACATTCTAATTTATTGAGATGCACCTGTAGTAAAAGTACCTAGTAGTATAGACGAAACCAAAATTTTCTTTTATCCAAACCCATTTCAAACAAGGTTATCTTATTATATCATTGTTACCTTATAGACTCAAGAATACATCCATTCCAGACACGGAAGATGCTCTGATTTAAATTTACAACATTTTATTTTACCAACCAAACATGTTAGTAGTCCACAAATCATTACCTTTTTCTGTGTCAGACTTATCTTTGTTTGTTGTCATCATCTAATGTCGCGAGCGGGGCTGAGGAAGTGACGTTGCCTGCGTCTGTTCAGTGCGACCTGATGCATCCCCTGAAGTGAGACAAAGGAAATATTGCTAAATAATAATAATAACGCGACTAAATGAGATGAAATAACGTTATAACATTTTGTTTCGTCTCGTTTAGGTCAATGAAAATAAAGAGACATTTTAGCATAGTTTTTATTTTGTAAACCACTTTTTTTTTGTTCTTGTTTTTATTCATCCACAATTAATATTGCATTATACATTTAATTATAGTCATCGTCTCGTTAGTCATAATTTTCATTGACAATAGCAACACTAGTTGTCACATCATAATCATTATTTTACTGCTTAGACCTTGAGAGAAAGTTTTTCTTTTTGCAACATTTGCCTTTTCAAAGTTAGGTTGATGGGTTGGTATATGTTTAGAGGACTGTGGCGCTACAAACTCTACACTGCAAGCACACAATTCAGCTACTCTTGCGGTGTAGATGCGGTATTAGAGTGTCAGCATGCTAAAACCCTCTCTGAGAAGCTGCATCTCTAAATTCATTCCTTTAAAGCTGCGCTGCTACAGCCATCAAAGCAGCACTTTTGAAACAATTTCACCACCTTCAAGAATAAACACAATTACTGTCAAACTTCAAATCACCTGTCGTGGGCGATGTTCCCGTTATTATGCACAATCCATAGCTCTCAGTTTATTTGCAAACACTATGGGCCCTATTTTAACGATCTGAAACGCAAGTGTCAAAGCGCGAAGCGCAAGTAACTTTGTGGGCGGGTCTCGGCGCTGTTGCTATTTTCCCGGCGGGATAAATGGCTCTTGCGCCCGGCGCAAATCTAAAATGGGTTGGTCTGAAGTAGCTTCATTATTCATAGGTGTGGTTTGGGCGTACCGTGAAATAAACCAATCAGAGCGTCATCCAACATTCCCTTTAAAAGCAGGTGCGCAAGCTCCATTATGGATTGCTATTATTATGGCGTATTTACCAGGCGCACGCCAGGAGCGGTTCACAGCCGAGGAGACTGATGTTCTTGTAAGAGCAGTGAAAGACAGAGAAGTTGTGTTGTATGGGGATGGGAGAAACCCACCCAAAATACACCACAATGATTTCCGTCATCTCACGTGTTAATATTTTTTTTAGTGTAACAATTTATGATTTGCAAAAATAACTGTTGCATCTGTGTAGATTACATGAGCAAAGTGTATGCGCGTTGTGCACGCTATACATTATGGTCAAGCATGCGCCCTTAAAATAGCAGAATGAACAACGCGCAACGCGCCACTGACTTTAGACTAGGTTTTTTCTGGTCAGTGGCGCAATTGTTTAATGGAACAGCAAAATAGCACCAGGGATTGTTTGCGCCGGAACACGCCTCCTTTTTTGCGCTGAACCGCCCAGGGAGTGCAAGTTCATTCACTAGTTTAGCGACGTGCTTCTGTGGAGGGAAAAGCGCGCTTTGCGCAGGTGCAAAATAGGAATGACACATGCGTCGGAGTACAAAGTCAATTGCGCTGGGTGCAAGATAGGGCCCTATGATAGTTTTGTGCAATATAAGATTATAGTTATTTATTTGTTATCGTTATTTAGCCTGTTTATTTGTTTAGTATCTGGCAGATACCGTATTTAATGTGCAATTGATGGCATACACTATTGTTCAAAAGTTTGGGTTCTATAGGATTTGTATTTATTTTAATTTTTTTTTTAAAGAAATTAATGCTTTCATTCAACAATGACATATTGAACTGAAGTGACAATAAAGATGTTTATAATGTTACAAAAGATTTCTTTTACAAATAAATGCTGTTCTTTTGAACTTTCTAGAATTAAAGGATCCTGAAAAAAGTAACACATTTTCCACAAAAATATTAATATTATATATTCAAGACTGGAGTAATTGCTGCTAAAATTTCAGGTTTGCATCAGGAATAAACTGCATTTTAAAATAAATTCAAATAGAAAACAGTTATTTTAACTTGTGATAATATTTTGCAATATTACTGTTTTTATTGCATTTTGGATAAATTAAATTGACTGTTATGGTCTCTATTAAGAACTTAGGATCTGATTCAACAGAAAATATAATTCCCTAGACTACAACAAAGAAAAATCTTTTCCAATCCTCTATGAGGAAAGGAGACCAGGGTTTCTCCATCTCATATGACCCACTGGATGCCCCAAACCTTCTGACATTCTCCAGTCCCACATCCCACTGGACACTGTGTCCTTTAGATCTCACTGAACGGATGAGGTATCGACTGTTTGGAGACTGTAGTACTTCAATAATGGATTGCACTTAGCAAATACAGCTGTTGAACTGTGGCAGGAAAGAGGTCTTTAGCTCACACGCACATATAGCATGCATCAAATGTGGTGATTTCATCAATACTGCAAGCCTGGGAAAAAAAAGATATTGCAACTGCAGAAGATGAGCGGTGTTATAAAATGTTTCCTCCATAAAGCTTTGAAAAATAAGTGCTGGTTGTAAATTAATCTTTATGAAGCTTGATTGATGATAAATATATAACTGTTGATTTTTAGTTCATGTTACCTCAGGTCCATTAACAGATTTGAATTTTAATAATGTATTGGTAAATGTAGAAAATAACTTTTAGATTTTTTTTTTATATATATATATATATATATATATATATAAATAGTTTGTGTTAATTTAGCTAGTCAACAAATGAAGCCTTTATATATATATATATATATATATATATATATATATATATATATATATATATATATATATATATATATATATATATATATATATATATATATATATATATATATATGCCTATAAAGAATTGATTTTATATTGCATTATATGAAATATATTTAATATAATACCATTTTTATAATATATAGTTATTTATTTATATATTATAGGGTTTTTTTTTGCAATCAAAAACACAAATTGCTAACAAGACTATAGTGTTGCTAACTGCGAGGATGTGAGTTTACATGCTTGATGAATCGAACAGCCGATTTGCCAACTTTACTCAGCAAGCTGGCAGAAGGTCTACACCATAATGAAGTGCACCAATTAGCTTTAGTCAGGGTGTTGGACAAAAGGTCAAAATAAACGAGGAGAAGTGTTGTGAAAAAGTACCACAATAGCTGTTACTCTCTGAACAGCATTAGAGGACTCCAGAGGTTGCCAAAAACAGTAGGTCATTTGCTCTGTAATTTTTACACAGGCTGTGTGAGGAAATACACAGGCGTGTTCAATTTGAACAGGATTGAAATCACAAAGTGCAGCTGAGAAACAAATTGACCTGACCTCTTCTGGGAGAACTAGTCCTGTCCAAATAGAGCAGAGAGGGGTGGAAATGAGCATGGTGTCATCATCTGAAACTAAAGTCATTTCACAAAAAAGTTCACTAATAAAGCCTTTATTAAATATCAAAACAAACATCTTTGCCGTTGTCATGTTCTAACATTGAAAAATACTTTACAGCGTTTATTAAAATTCAGCTTTGCATCACAGGACAAAATTACATTTTAAAAATATATTCAAATAGAAAATAGATGTTTTAAATTGTAATAATATTTCAGTTTTGCTTTTTTTTTTTTTTTTTACAGTATTTTTAATCAATTAAATGCATCCTTGGTGAGCAGAAGAGATTTCTGTCAAAAACATTACGATCTCAAACTTTTAAACGATGGTGTAATACAATTTCATAATTTCAAGTTATAACATTGATATAAGAATGAACATGAACTAAAAATGATCAGTAGTATTCTTATAAGTTAAGATTTTGCTGTTCATTGTTGGCTCATGGCACTTAATATCAGAAACACGCATTATGAAAGAAAATATGGTCAGTTGTGATTTCATGCTGACTTTGATCATATTTCAGCTTTCCATTTTCTGTCTCAGCAAAATATCAGATTAGTTTTTCATCCTGTTTTCCGGTCTCCCATTGTTCACTTATTCCTTTGGCCCTTTATGCTAAATCTGGTCCCCAAAAGCTTTTAACTCTGATGATCGGCAGTTTGTGTCTTTTCTCTGTTAAATATTAACGTGGCATTTCTGACCCTCCGATTTCAAGTTCTGAGAAAAAAGTTTTTAGTTTTTTATGTGACTTCTTCAAACATCGCTCACAGTGCAAATGTAACATCCCGTAGAGATGTCAACGAAGACAGTCGTGAGCGAGTGAACCGGGTGGGGACAAGAAAAGAGCGAGTGCGTTTCAAAGCGAGCGTTTGACTGTCGGTGCATTGTTGGAAGTCGGAGGCAAGGACACGTCAGCGTGTGTCCTTTTTTAAAGCCCTGCTCTCCTGCTTTTATCAGAAATCTCTCAGAATGTGAGATATCTGCATTCACTTCTTGGCTGTCAGTTTCGACAGTTTTTTACAATGAAAAAAGCTGATTTTGCATTAGCAAGAGGCTTCCTGGCAGCAGTGGACAGGTTTTCTCCAGTAAATAACCTCTAAATTCATTGTGAGTCTTTCTTTAGGGTTGTTTTTGAATATGTGTCCTGCTGTCGTGCTGCAGACAAACCCATTATTAATTTTCCATAAGCCTTGTCGATGTGCGACCCACGCTGACCACCCTTCTGATGAAAAGTGTGTGTGTGTTTATGTGAGATTACAGTTGTTTATGTATAACCCCAATTCCAGAGAAGTTGGGACATTTTGTAAAATGCAATAAAATCAAGCATCTGTGATTTGTTCCTTCTCTTTAACTTTTATTTAATTTACAAAAGTACAAAGAAAAGATTTACAGAGTTTTCACTGACCAACATAAATGCATTTTGTAATTAGGAACACATTTTTATTTTGATGGTAGCAACACACTGTAATGTATCTGCATTAGTCCAATACAGTTGTGTTTGAGAAGGATGAGGTGTGTATTGTATTAACATGTATCCTGGGATGTACAGCAGATACATAGTCAGGAACAGGTTGGAACAAATGTTGTAAGTAATAAATAAATAAAAAATCACCCAATGAAAATCCTGAGCTTGTTACTAATCTAAACATTTAGGTGGCTTGCATCCGATCAATGATCCTGTTATCTTTGTGTATAAAGTTTTGATAAGTGTTGTTAACTCATATGTTGTTGTTGACTACATACACACATATTGCTGTTTAAAGATTTCTTATGCTCATCAAGGTTACATTTATTTGATCAACAATACTGTAATATTGTGAAATATTATTGCAATTTTCAAAAGGAACTTCCTATATTAATATACATTAAAGTGTAATTTATTCCTGTGATGCAGAGCTGAATTTTCATCAGGCATCTCTACAGTCTTCAGTGTCACATGATCTTTCAGAAATCATTGTAATATGCTGAATTTTTTTGTCTATGTTAAAAACATTTGTGCTGCTTGAATTTTTGGAATCTATGACACTAGCATACTTTGATGAATTATTATTATTTTTTTTTTAAGAAAAAGGCTTTATTTAAAATAGAAATCTTCTGAAACAATATACACCACTGTTCAGTAGTTTGGGTTCAGTTTGTTATTTTCTTTATAAATACTTTAATTCATTCTTTCATTTCATTCATTTAACAACGTGTTAATTGATAAAAAGAGTTGATAAAAAGAGAAAGTAAAGACTTCTATTTTGAATAAATGCTGTTCTTTTTTTTAACTTTTTGTACTTTTATACGTATACTATCCAATGGCACCCAAACAAAAGTGTTTGCTGAGAAGCTGTAAAGTGCTGACTTAGTCAGTGATCCCCATTTCTCCAAAACCCTGCCCTCCAAAGACCTTATCCAATCCAATGTCTGCAAACCCAGACATGCAAAATGATTGACAGGCAGAGAGCACTTCTGATTGGCTTAAAACTTTCAGATTCTTTTTTGCTGATTACAGGGCCTTGTGTTGACACAGAGATGTGTGTGATTTCTCAGGACGCCTATTTCTGTGATAACTGCCAGGGCCATTTTATGAGCGATATGCCTGGAAAATCACTTACAACAACTTCAATACCAGGTGTAGAAACTACTATCGGTCTCGAATGGCCATTTGTGAAGGCATCACCTGAGACAGATGTTAATACAGGCAGTAAACGGAGTCCTTGTGAGTGTGTGTGTGTAACTGAAGCGCTCTCTCTCATTCTCCAGGTGCTGTTTTTGCTCTTGTTGGCCATGCCGGAGGCGTTGAGCAGGGAGGCAGTTGTGGACGTCCCGCTGGCATCATCTCTGCTCTCTCTGCCCTTCTACCTGCTGTGTCTGTTCGGCTCGGCCCTTCACGTGCTGCTCTGCACCTCCGCCGGGGGCCCCTGCTATCTCTGCTCTCTCCCTTGGGTCCTAGTGTTCTCCGTCATCCTCCTGTCCTCCGCCTTCACATGTGCTCTGGTTAGTATGGTGGCAAGGAGGATGCCAACCAGCAATAAGACCCCTACTAAGGTGAGTGAAAAGGTTTCCAAAACCAAATGTAAAAAACGAGTCCGTAACTCATAATAAAGCTTTCTCGAGTGAAAACGTCCATCCCCGTTTGTCCTCTCACATCAAAATCCACCCACATCTGTATTCAGAGCTGTTTTGGAGGGTTTTTGCTTGTAAACAGTGCGTGAGCTGTAAATATTTCTCTCCTAAATTCAGATGAAACAACCTTTTCACTGGTGAAAGCAATATTATGGTTTATGGGCTCATATTTTAGCTGGATGGACAACAGTTAAAATTTAAAACCTCTTAGTGATGGATTCGTGTCACTGTTGAAATCGACAGTGTCCAGTAAATAATCATGAGCCAAAGAAACTGCATTTTTGACCATTTAATGAACTGTTATTTCTGAAAAAATGTTGCCCCTTGTCTTCCATTGGTGGGACAAGCAGACAAAGCAATGTTTTGTCATTGTGTTTACACTTTTCGGGGAAGTCAACCTGTGAATGTGTGTCTTGTAGTCGTCTCTACACATTAGGCTGTGATGGGAGAAAGTTTTTGAACATCAGAAGCATCACACACAGCAGCTTTATGTCTCTGGAGGGCCAAGTAGAGTTTCAGACTTTCTATTTTGCTCTAAACACCAAAAACAAACCCTGATTGAACTTTTATCCTTGGCAGTTTATTTAAGGACAAGTAGAGAAGCTCTCTGGTTACTTTAGACACAGGCCTTGCTTTAAATGCAATGTCCTTGTTTAAAGGTCACATATGAACAGGAGCTGTTGTCACAAGACAGCTTTGACAGTAAACTCGCTTAAGAAGTAAAAAAAAAAAAAAAAAAAAAGTACTAATACTATACACTATTAGAAGTTTGAGGATGGTAAGATTTGATAATGTTTTTGAAAGTCTTTTATGCTCACTAGAGCTTAATTATTTGACCAAATATTATTACGATTTAAAAAAACAGTTTTCTATTGAAATAATTTAAAAAATGTAGTTTATTTTTGTGATGCAAAGCTGTATTGCTAGCATCATTACTCCAATCTTCAGTGTCACATGATCTTTCAGAAAATATTTTAATATGCTGATTTGCTGCTCAAGAAACATTTCTTAGTATTATCGGTCTTGTGATGATTTATAGGATATTTTGATTAATAGAAAGATCCAAAAATCCAAAGCATCTTACAAATGAGAACAATGGAAGCAATCAAAATCATCAAAAGAGCAATGATATACAAGTGCTATAACAAGTCTCAGTTAGCGTAACACCGTACACATAGAAAGGGCTTTTAAATATTATGATAAATAAAAAGAAAACAGATAGAATAGAAAAAGAATAGAGTAATCTGTTAGGGGTTAGGGGTCTTTTTGAGAAAACAAGCAGCAAATGAATAGAGTGCCGGTTTAAAAGGGTCATTTTTTTTAAAGAATAGAATTATAATAGAGAGTGTTAGAGTTACATCCTACCAGATTTTATCACAGAATAACTCCCAACAGGGTGATCAGGACCCCGCTTATTACACTGTTACTTGCCAAATAAGTAAGTAGTTGAAATATCTGAATGCAAAGCTTCCTTTAAAGTTGTCATATGATGTTGCTAAAAATAACATTATTTAGTGTAATGAAATATTCAGTTTAAGGTTCAAAAAACACATTCTTTTGAAACATCACTTTTTGCATCATCATTGAAAAGTGAGGTGTACACTGATTGGCCAGCTATCCAGTGTGCTGTGATTGGCCGATTGCCTCAAGCGTGTGACAGAAATGATATGTCCCTTGCCATACTGTGATGAGTGTCCCGGTTAGAACACTGACATGACAGGACAAAAACAATAAAACCCATAAAAAAATGCTGCATCCAGTGGGGACATAATTACGGATTATAATGACTTAGTGTTCACACTTAATGTTCACATATCGCGTCTTTTGCGTGCGCAAGTTCGTTATTTCCAATGTAGGCGCGCTACATGTGCGCTCATAATGGAAGCGACGCAGTTTTTTCCAGGCGCTTCCGCACCTCATCGAGTTAAAAACATCTCAACTTTTCAGCATACCGCAAGCGCACTGTGGGTCATGTGACAAGAACTAACCAATCAGCTTCTTCCTATCCCATAACAATGTTGAAAGCTCAGCTAAGATGAAAGAATAGGTGACCATAGCTGTATATGGATTGCCATTTTGAAATAAATTTAGTAGCAGAGCTACTGCGAGCGATTTTTAGTGCTGCAAGTCCATTTATCCTTTGCTGAAATTTCCGCATCTTCATGGAGAGAGCATGTCATGGTTGCTTAGCAAAGGCAGGCCCGAGCGCTTTGGAAAGAAGGAAAAAGCGGCGCGCCTTGCGTTTTCCACGCGTTTTTAGGCGCGATATGTGAACGGCCCCTTATACTGTCTTTTTACAATTGTGTTGCATCGGGCCGCCCAAACATAAAACTACGTCTGCATTTGTGATTGGAGAAACGACAATCAGCAAGCGCTGCTCTTCATTGCTTTAAACTCACGTTTGAATCATCAGTGACAAATTCTATAAATATGTAAATGTACTTACAGATTGTGAGTCAGAGCATTGTAGTCTTCTCTCCCAGGATCAAGAAACAGTCCTCCATAAAATACGCTGCACACATCTGAATAATTGGGTTGAACTGTTCTGGAACAGTGTTGTAAATACAACTTAACCACGGATTTCTAGTTGTGTCCTGTTTTGGAAGACCAAAGTAATTATTTTTGCTTATTTTTGCTTTCACAATGAAACAACGTCTCCACAACATGGACCCGGCGGCAACAGCGAGAATCAGTGTTATTCCTTATTTCTTTGCGTGAACATTTGGGCGGCATTATGCAAATCTTCCAACATCGTGATGTTAAACGAGGCGTTTTA
Organism: Carassius auratus; assembly: GCF_003368295.1. Lineage (NCBI taxonomy): Eukaryota > Metazoa > Chordata > Actinopteri > Cypriniformes > Cyprinidae > Carassius > Carassius auratus. The sequence continues at coordinate 106,324 of NW_020523687.1, read as the reverse complement.
GGAGGGTGTGGACGAGTCTAAACTTTTATTAAGAATAAAATGGGTTTGAGACTTTAGTCTTTGCAACTTTAGGGATTTATTATTTATGCACAAACAGCTTGTAACACTCCAAAGAGAAAGGAAAACTTGAAATCGCATCATATGACCCCTTTAAGAAAGCAGTTGCTTGCAATCGGCAAACTAGACTGACATTTAAGGGATACGGTGCAGAAATAGTACTTATTACACATAATTTCACCACATTAATAAGAATGGCAATAAAAGATATTTAAGATGAAATTGTAACCAGTTTGTTAGTTATCTTATAATCCATTAACATGAACAGAACAATCTTCTGTTCATCAAACATACGAATCGGGAGAGAGCGAGTCTGCGATACCCAGGATGACATAATTAAATAATTGTACACATATTGAGATTCAATATTTTTTAAGCCAACCAAGTGCAAAGCTTCCATGAATTTGGATTCAAATACAGTAACAGGAGAGCTATTCATAATGCATGTTAAAACTGTTTTATTTGTTGGTTACTTTAACTGTCAGTCAGTCAGCAGTTGTTTAGACAGTAACGTTCTTTTTATAAAAAAAATTATATATTTCCTTTATTATGTGTTTATAGTTGTACAGTAACAAAACCATGGTACAGGTGTCCCATAGCAGTATACACAGTCATCCATCGTACAGTCCATACATACAGTTATTCAGTACAATGATAGTTCAAGGGTTGAATGAAGGGAAATAGCACCAGTCCAAACAAAAATCAAGAAATAAAGACAACATACTTTCTCAAGGAAATTCCAAAGAGGGGACCAAACACACCAAAAGTGTGTAAATCACAGGTTAGTTTTTCTAAAGGATACTGTATGTGGCAACGTGACTCAACCACATATTGACGGAAGGGACATGATGAGTGGACCACAACAAAAGTATACATTTTCTCGTCAAAAAAGGTAAATGTAACACACATTCTTGATCATGGTTGAGATGTAATTCAGCTTTACAGTTCAAGAGATAGATACTTGGGGATAAAGCAAAAGATAAAGCAAAAGATTTACCAATAATCTTCTGAACAGCTTTATGTATCTCTTTCCAGTATGTCTTGATCATATCACTGTCCCAAAACACAAGCATGACCGTACCAATATTAGACTTACATTTGAAACACAGTTGGGAAGCATTAAGAAAGATCTTGTGGAGGCAAACCGGCGTTAAATAAGTCCTGTAAATGAACTTGAAGCTTTGCTCATGAGACAGCAATGTTTTAATGATCATTAAATCGAACTATGCCTAGGCTTGTATATACTGCCATTTTATGTCATTAAGGAGAAAATGATTTATAGCCTTTTATTGATAGTTTTCAATAATAATGCATTTACACCAAGAAATTTGGAGGAAACTGTAAAAAAAAGTCTCATGTAAGAGGCAATCTATAACACATTTCTTTGTTAGTATGAGATTGAACAGCTGTTTTGGCCTCCATGATGAATGTGAGATGAGAATATCACATCCGCCTACTCTTGCATCATGGGATTAAATATTGGTGAAGATTATAGCACTAGTAGAGTCTCGCAAAAAACTTTCTGGGTCATATTTCATCCACAAAATCATAAGAAAGGAAGAAGTTGTGTTGGGCTCACAGAGTCTTCTCTCTTCATAAAAACTCCTCTTAATAATGCATATCTGCTTTTGGCCTCCTCAAACAGCAGAAACACAGGGAGAGTTTTCAGGGATAAAAAAAAAGAATTTGCTCCAGAGTTAATGAGATAAGAAGAGGACACCTCTTTTAATTACCTCTTTACAGGAAATAAAGATCTCCCTCTCTCCCTTTCTGTGGCACACGGGAGAAAATTGCTGACAGTCAGAGGTGAGAACAAACAGAATGATCATTAGAGAGAGCGGAGCGGCAGAGGAGAAGAGAAATAAGACGAGCTGAGTGAAAGTTTTGCAGCATCACGTCTCAATTCCCAGTCGAGTTCCTGTCACCTTCCACCTTCCAGACGGCTGTCTGTTATTGTGAAGCATCACTCATGCTCAATATTTAATGAGCAGGATTTCTGCTCCGGTTTCCATCTCTGGTGGCAAGAGCTCGGTTTCACGCACAGGGAATATGTTGGGCTCTAAATTAAACGCTGGCTTTTAGGAGCATTCAGGTTGAATAAAGAGAAAGTGTCCGGCCTGAGGCGTCTTCAAGGGGCCGCATCATGGAAATCATTTGATGTACTGCGTATGCTCGAGACTGACACGCACTCGTGTACTCAAGTATGACAGCGATTATCATTCATGAAAACACACTAATGATTAATGTGATGGCTGATGATGGCATATCGGGGTTAGGACAGAGGTTTTATCTGCTCATGCATTCCCTTGCATCCAGCTCGACAGGAAATGGGCTACAAAATACATTTAGTGAAACCTAAGCTGTGAAACTGATCATTTTGATTTTTTTGTGGTTGTGACCTGTAAACTTTATTACTAATTTAGAAAATCAATTACAGTTTGTGGACAACAGTAACACAATATTTTTGCAATGTCATGTTTTATAATAATATCAAAATTTACTTATGAACTTTTGGAGGATTGAATCGTTGCCCAGCAGTAATATATATATTGTGTACAATCTGATACTATTTTTGGTGGAAGTGTTCTTGACAAACGTGATAACCAGTGAATGGGATTTTTATTTTATTTTTTTAAATGCACCACATCCTCAAATGTATAATTGGCAGGTGCTGATCCAGGAGACAATTGGTTATGTTTCCAATTCATTCTCCAGGTAATGCTCTCTGAGGATCCAGGCCAGTTTGACAGAAATTTGAGTTATTTCAGTAACCCCTCACATAGCTGCGAGACCGAGGTGAAGGGAATCATGGGATTGACGTCAAGCTTCTGCGAGCGGCTCATGATTGACATTAACCTCCCTCACTGAAGGCTTATCAGAACTACTGAGATCGGTATAAACTAGAGAATGATAATAATTCTAAAAGCGTTGATGATTAATATTAAGACTAATGTCAAAATAAGTTTTATAATGTTTTCCAAAAAAAATCATAATGGCGCTGAAAAGAATAATTGTAGTAATATATAAAAATGTATGTTACAAAAATAATCTTGTTTTACTGGTAATTTCAGTGCTGTTTCTAGCAGATGTGGGTTGTTTCTGTATTCCATGTCCCTTGCTGTCGGGAATTCCGAGGCAGGGTTTAATTAGTCTGCATTAATTGCCTCCCGATCAATTAGTGCTGCTGTCATCCTTGTTAATAGAGATGTTTACTCGGCACTTCAGACGATGTTTTGATTCTTATTATAATCCAAGACTCAGAAGTTACCCTCACTCTGATAAAACCGCATCTCTCAGTCCTGCATCTGTTTTTTAAATCTGCTCATTTGCATATTCCTGAAGTCTTTGTAACATTTCATCAAAATGTAAAAACATACTTGAAAGAACCTTTCATTTTTTGGCTCTTTCCTTTTACACTTTTGAAAATAAAGGATCTTTTTTTGGCATCGCTGATTCCATTGAGAACCTTTAACCTCCATGGTATCTTTCTATTTCCCAAAAAGTTCTTTGTCGTGGAAAAAGGTTCTTTAGAGTGTTTTTCACACACACAAAAAAATATTGCTCACTGAAAGTTTCTTTGGGGATACAAAAATTGTTGTTCTATGGTAGGGGTCGGCAACCTATTCGGCATGACGTGCCATTTAAAATTTTTCTGTACCACTTTGCCAACTCCACCCCGACCCCCGTTTTAATGTATTCTGTATTTAAACGGTACATATACATTTATAACTGATACGATATAAAACAATTTGATGCAAACAGTTTCTGATAATTTTTTTATAGTTAAAAAAAAAATTTTGAATAATAGATACACAGTGTGCCATATGTGTGTGTGCGACAAGGCCAATGCATTAAAACAGTTCAGTTTAATCACTGTTAATGCGCTTTAAATGATGCGTGTGTGCACACACACTCACACACATGCACCACTTTAATGTGCCATAGGTTGCCGACCCTTGTTCTATGGCATAAGAAAGAAAGAGAGAAATAAATAATGTCAATCAATCACTCAATCTGTCAATCAGTTAAACAGTCCTTTTGAAACCTTTTATTTTTAAGAGTATAATTAATATTCACCAGTATTCGCCAAATAGCTGTTTAACGATTGTTATCGTATTGTTAATGGAATCAAAAAGCCTCGGAAGTGTGGTATTCAAGAAGAGAAAAATAAATAAGTACATCGCATGAAAATATTTGGCTTTTTTGGTCATTTTTGGACAAGCAAACATTTTATCCTCTTTGAAACAATATTAAATAAAATCGATCAACTCTGAAAAAGTACATTTATGACTCCTTCATATCCATAAAATTTAAATCAGAAGAAACGGACATCTATTGGTATTTCTATTGAATAAATTATTAAAAGAAAGCTAATTTTCCTGGTTTCGTTTAAATAAATTGACTTTAATATTCAGTTTCAAAGAGAATCAGGTATTTTCTTGTCCAAATGTCAAAACATGTATAAAACACATACTGTACACTAGTTTTGTAGTCAAGACCACCTAAACTGAGACCAAGCTGAGACCAGCTACTGTCAGTGCATCCATGACATGCTGCTGGAAATAGGGCTGCCCTCGACTGAGGATTTTTCTGGTCGACTAGTAGTCATTTATTATAAGCATTAGTCGACTAATCACAGATTTATTAATAAAACATTTAAATAATTATAATGAGTATTTAATTGGCTAAATAGCCTAATAAGCGCTCAAGCACACATATAAGCTTGACACAGCGCACTGCAGAAGTAATGATTATGAATGTGTCAGGGAAGAATTCTAATATTAAGGAGCCTGCATTAATATTTTAATAATTCAATGATAAAGCAGAAAGCTGTTCCCTGTCATTATTTTACAAAAGCACAATGTTTTGTTGTTATTGTGAGTGCACACAAATAAACGTAGAGTCTTTACAGATTTGAAAGCTAGATTATTCTTAACTGTATGACCAAAAATGAGGGAATATTTTAGAAGAAAGTGAGTGCACCGGCGCCTGTATATGTCATTGTAATTGTTTCCACACTCCACGTGATTAGCGCACATTTCTCTAGGTTAACATTAGATTGAGCAGCCATGTAAAGTTGCTAATACTTACATATTTCATATAATAAGCCATATTTGAGGTTGATGAATGACAGGCGAATGTTTGGATGTCCTGCCTGATGTACTGTATTATCAAAGACTAGCTGTTAACAATCTGTCCATCGAGAAATGCATGATTTCGCTTGGGGATTTTTTTTTTTTCTCTGCAACTAATAACATTTTGGTCAATCAAGCCTCTTCTGGTCGACTAACAATTACTTGACTATTATATAAATCACAGATTCATTTATTCAGCCAATTTGTTCAAAGCAGCTGATTTATTTTACAAATCAGTGCTGTGAGTTGCTCGGAAAAGCTAAAATGTTCTGCTATGGATTTGTTTGCAATGTTTTTTTTTTTTTTTTGCCGAAAATATTGACACAATATTTAATTGCCAAAATAGCAAAAATAAATAAACAAATCAATACATGAATAAATAAATTCATATTAAATTCTTGTTTGTTAAACATTTGTGTAAAATCAATATCACCTTTTGGAATTATGCTCATATTCTTAAAAACAGCTCTCTTGCTCTTGTGATGTTAATTTTAAATGAAAACAGGTATACAATAACTTTTTGCAGTCGAATCTTGTATTTTGGGGGGCATTTTTATTCATTTTGCTACATTTTTTACCGCAAAAAAGTACAGCAGCAAAAACAGGCTGTTTAATTGTACGGATCAGAGAGAGGGTGGACAATACTCCTGAAAAAACTAATTTACAGTGCATAAAGCGTAACATAATAAGTGGACCTAAGGGAAAACATAAAATACTGCATGATATGTCCACTTTAAAGAAACAGAAACAGGCTGTTTAGTTACACATAAGCTGATGGTGCGGCCCACACACAGCCTGTCGTCAGAGGGAATTTCTGTCTGTTTCTGCATTAGCATATAGATTAGCGTTCGTGGCCCCGTTAGCTCAGCGCTTGCTCCTGCAATGATGAAACCATTGGAGACCTGAACATGCAGCCTAGAAAACTAACTCCTGATGCTTTTGTTCTGCTTTTGGTCCAGACTCTTGTGGATCCAAATATTCCCTTCGATGGGACCTACAATATGAAAAAGTGAAAAGTAAAGAGAGACGGTTTACTTAGAAATGAGAAGCGAGAACGAGTTCATCCCAGACGGTGTTTACACAAACACAAGTTGCTTACACAATCCATTTCCTCCGCCGGCTGACTTCTGCCCAGGTGTTGCCCAGGGTGATGAATGGGTGGCATTGGTTGCAGTGGCGAGGCCTTGTCACACTGGTGAGATGTGACCGGTCCCATTGGTAACACACATCAAGGCTGCACATGGTCATATTCATCATAACCAGGGACGCACAACCAGCCACAGAGCGACCAATTAGTATTGCGTTATCAGCAGAGCTGAGATGCTGTTTATGGCATAGAAATATTGTCTGTTGTTTGAATTAAGGAAGAGCAGCACATTTGACATCAGTAATGTGAGGGAAACTGAATTTTCACTTGAAGTAAAGTAGGGTGGGATTAGGGCTGCATAATTATCACTGAAGGATAATTATCACTTTATATTTTTCCCTTGATAAAATGATATGTAGATCCAATGTAATGTTTATGTGGCAAAAGTGGAATGACCGTTAACAGTTCCACACCAAACTCCCTTTCAAGAAAAGTCTGTTCACCAAGTGGCCATATTTGCAACGCCTTCGGGCAGCTCAAACAAGTCCTATTTAAATGAATGGGGGAATCATGAAATCTTAAAAACTACTTGCTGAACTCACAATTTCATTACATATTTTCCTATGCTTAAATATACTTTTAAAAGCGTATTTTACAGGGTAGACCAGCCAATGTGCAGTCAACACGCTTATGACTGTGCCTGTGCAATTGCTGGTCTAGCCTCAGGTTTCTGTGGGAACCAGAGCTTTTTCCACATTCTTCGCTGCAGTTTCTCGCATTCATAAGTGTAGGAGTGAAACGTCTTTGTATTTCTATAGTCTTTGGCCACACAGACCAATTACCAGCTCGGCTCAAACATCAGCATGGTGTGAGCTGATGCCTTTACTTGCTGGTTGGTAGGGATGCACCAAATGTGTGGCCTAAATTATTCGGCCGAAAATAGCAAAAAAAGCTCTTTCATTGTTTGGCCTAACAAGCAAAAAGACCATGCAAAAATGCAAGAATAAAACGTATTCGGTATTTGACATTCGGCCCAGTGTTTAATTTTGTTCGGCAGAAAAAACACAAGAAAAACTGTGCCATGAACAATCCTGTTAGAAGGCTTTTCCATGGATTTACTGTAGTAACACTAACTTCACCATGGTATTGCGGCAGAAATGTGGGATATACATATTATACTATTAATGTGGACATATTAAATGTTTTAAAGAAGTAACGGTTGTTATTTAGCTATAACATTTGTGCATACATTTATACTAAATGTATTTACACTCTTAAAAATAAGGGTGCTTAAAAGGTTCTTCACATCGATGCCATAGAAGAACCATTTTTGGTTCCACAAAGAACCATTCAATCAAAGATTCTTTACCTTTTTATAATCCGAAGAACCTTCTTTCACTACAAATAACTTTTTGTGAAACAGAAAGGTTCTGCAGATTTTAAAAAGTTATTCTATGGCATTGTGAAGCACCTTTATTTGTAAGAGTGTAGGGTACTGTTTTTCACATAGAAACCATATATAGTTGGTTAGTTGGTTACCATGGTAGTGGGGTGCTATGTGGTTTTATCTTTGGTTTTCATGATCAGATTGTGTGATACTATAGATTGCCAATGGTTAATTTGAATAAAAGTAGAGTCCCAATTCAAACAATCAGAATTTTTAAATTTTACCCAGTATATACAGTATGTTGCTGTTTATGTTAATAACATAAATTTACATCTGCATCGTGCCATCAGAGTCAGGAGACAAATCTGTTTTAAACATTTGAAACAATATCACACAGAAAATAATAAGTGTTTTGAATATTGTACCTCAGGTTTGTTCACCTGTGTGGCAAATGTTTGACAAGTTCTGACTAAAAAGAAAAAGAAAAAGTAGTTTAAAACCATAATTAACCATCTGATTTCTACAACTTTCACTCAGGAGAAGAAATGAGTCTTTAATGAAATAAAAATTTTATATTCTTTGTGGTGAATTATCAATATTGACTGATAAGAAATAATTAATCTTGATAATTTCTTCCATATCACCTGCAGCCCTAGGTTGGACTTTTTTCATCCTCGGGACATGATATGAGCAAGGGTTATTTTAGTATTAATATAACTGTATTAAATGTATTAATATTTTACGTTAGCTTTTTAAAATCTCAGTAATAATTTTAGTTTAAATTTTAGTTTTCTGTTCCTTTTATACATTTCTATATTTAATTAGTTTGTTTTTATTTCAGTTTTAGTTCATTTAGTTTTTTTGCTATTATTATTATTATTTCCAGTTAGTCATTTTAGTGCTTCAACTGCACACTTATTTCAGTTCTTTGCAAAGGCACCATTTTAATTGTCAGGTTTATATTTTCATTTATTTCAGCATATTTAAATTAAAAAACAAAAATGTTTAGAAGTTGTAATTTAAGTTTATGATAGCTCTGATATGATCCTGTGATGTTACATGATATGATATTTAGTGTACTGTAAAAAATGACTACAATATGATGAATACAAGATAATTTGACCTAACAGAACTGTATTTTTAATGTTTATTTATAAATCTATAAATGTAATATTAAATATGTATTCTTATTTCTACTTTGTATTATAATATATTATTTTTATTACTTTATGTATGTAAATGTTCATGTTTTTTTTACATAAAAATGTGTTTAGTTTTTAGTTTTTTTATTAAGTATTTCTTAGTATATATTCTATTATTTCTATTTTTATATGTAATATATATATTTATGTTATATGTAATATTTTGCATATATGCACCATTTATATTAGTCAAAATGCTATATTATTTATTTATTTATTTATATTATTCATTTTAAACTTGACTTCTAGTAAAAAAAAAAAAAAAAAATCCTTGAAGCATGATACATTTACTGAAGAAGCGAATCTGAATAAGATATTATGAAGCTGTTTTATTTTGTTTCATATTTATTAGCTGTGTGGGTGTGTGTCTCATTGCACTGGCAGATATTGTTACTTGATTTAATTTGGATTGCACCGAGTGAAAAACTCTGCTACTGCATTATATCTAAACACACCCTAACAACCATATAGCAGTGATCTATCATCCACCCACACTACTGTAACATCATGCAAACACCAGTAATATATTGTTCACAGAAATATAGTTGGTTGATAATATTTTCACCCCGTGTGGCTGCGATTAGAAGGAAAGAAAATGAGTTTCAGATGCAAAGGATTGTGATTACACTTTGATGAGAGATGATGAAAACAAACATTCGTGTCTTCAGAATAACAGGCACTGATGAATCATTTGTAATGAGACCGGAAACATGTATTAAGAATATGATGGGATGTCGTTGTGTGTGATTGTGATTCTGAAGACATCGACCAGTGCACAGGATATCCCTAGAGTAATGAGTGTGTGTGTGTGTATGGCTGTTAGCACTTTCCTTTTGTGTCAACACTGCTCTGCTCCCTGCAGCCCTGCACTTACACACGGTGGCAAACAGTCACAACATGCTCTCTCTTGTGTGTGTGTGTGTGTGTTTGTCTGTTAGCTCAGGGCTCTACACATCAAAGTGCTGTCTGTAGAGTTGTTTTACAGTGTTGGACACCGGTGACTTTGGTGTCAGCGGCGTTTTACTGTCACACACTGTCTGATGTTTCAGTTATTTGTGGTTTTTGCCCTTTTCAACTCTCACCGCTTCACCTTTTCCACTCCATTTCTCTCTCAGTGCATCAGATCTGACTGCTTGGATTGATTATTTAGTGCGTTTAGTGCAAACTTTTGTCTGTATGGAAGATTCCATACGAGATGTGTTGCTGAAAAGATTGATATATTTGGTGTGAATGTATTTCAACGGCATAAAACTGCTCCATGTATCATAATTGTGTGTCTTTTGTTTTTCTGTAGATGTCTGTTTCAAATAAATGCTGTATTTGTGCTTTCTATTCATCAATGGATCCTAGAAAAAGAAATGCAGCGTTGTTTTTCTCAAAAATATAAAGCAGCCTAACAGTTCTCAACATTGATTATGATAAGAAAGCTTTCTTGAGCTGCAAATCAAACATATTCAAATGATTTCTGAAGGATCATGTTACACTGAAGACTGGAGTAATGGTGCTGAGAATTCAGCTTTGATCACAGGAAGAAATGGACTATTTTGTGTGATGTACAGAGTTGCTGTCTGTGTAAAAGCTCCAGATCAGTCACTTGTGAGGCTCTATTCCAGTTAGTATGCTGCCTTAGAAAGTACAGTAGCTGCCTATATAGTAAACAGACTCATTTTGAAACAAGGCTAATATGTCACCCCTCTCTCTCTCATTCTAGGGTTCTGACTGGACTCTGTCGGAGTTGGACGTTCTGTTGCTGATTGGTACAGTGGGTCACACCCTCAGTTTGGCTTCCAGCAGCTTCATAGAGGAGGAACACCAGACTTGGTACTTCCTGCTCAACACGCTGTGCCTGGCCATCTTCCAGGACGTCTGCAGGAAGTACTTCAAGGAGCAGAGGCATGGAGATGAAGAGGACAAGGGGCCTTTGCTTCCCTCCGGTGCTGAGGAAGGACCGTCATTCTTCCCGGCGGTGGAGCTGGGAATGAGTCCGGGCTCGGAGAAATGGCTGGCGCTGGCGACCCCGCTGCTGACCTTGACCTGCTGTCGCCTGCTGAGGTCACTGAACCAGACCGGAGTGCAGTGGGCTCACCTGCCTGACTTTGGACACTGGCCTCAACAGGTAGAACACAGAAATATCACATTTGGTTTTGGGTCCTTATGTGGAGCCTGTTGACGAACTATTATTATGACAAAATACATGACGATTCATTAATATTAGGTAATTTTTATTTATTAACTTTAATCGAATTATTTATTTATTTTTGATTGAAACTTGAATTTTTTCCCCCTCCACAATAGCATTGTATTTCAAGTATATTTTGATGGAAATAAGGTTGCTGATAATCAGAACTTTAGATAGCAGCGAAAGTTTACAATTCTTAATGCTAGTTGCAACAGAAACTAATTTTAGGCTAAATGATATATGTTAAAAAAAAAGTCCACAAACAATAACTGAAGACAAGCTAACAGTCAGTAATACAGTAAAAGCTAATTGCAAACAATAAATAAATGAGACCGAAAAATATATAATAATTTATATAATTAATATTTTTGTTTTTTTGTTTGATTTACATTTATATTGAAGCTCATTTCCACCATGGGATAAAAACAAATGAAATAGTAAATGCAACTTTTTATCTTACGTTTCACTTTTTTTTCCTCACACTTAAGAGGTGAATCTCGTCATTATGACTTTCTTTCTCACAAATACGGGGAAAAAGTCTGATATAAACTCTTTTTTTTGCATTAAAGAAACAAAAAAGAGAACTGCGAGATACAAACTCGGAATTCTTAGGAAGAAAGGCAGAATTGCAAGATATAAAATAATCTTATATAATCTCCGAATTGTGAGAAAAAAAAAAAAAGTTTATTTTTTTATATTTTGCAATTCTGACTTTTTATCAGAATTGTAGTTTTGTATCACACAGAAGCCTCCTGGGGAGCAGCGCAAGTTCTCTTTCACAACTTCTTTTAAATATCAAGCACGTCCTTCAGTCGACTACATTGAACAATAACATGGTTAATTTGACTGATTTTTATGTTAAGTTTTGACTTTTTAAGGAGAAGCAAAAGCTCACCGCTATGAAAGAGAAGAAACAGAATGCGGCACGGTTTTATCCTGATTATTGTGCTTTCATAACTAAAATTCAATGACTCGCACAGTCCTACTAACTAGAACTGTTCAGTCAATTCTGAGGATGTGCTGCTCTGCTCTGAACCTTAGTGAGACGTCTGACTCTCTGCATGGGGAGTTAATGGTGCATTCACACTGACAGCGATTAAATCACCGCAGGTTGTTGGGTCGCTGCGCTGTTGGTTGCTTGTAGGCGTTTCAACTCGACTGCAGTATTCAGCCGTGTCTGGCAGCAGATCTCTGTACAGCATTTTTTTCATATCATACAGTCTCTTGCGCTCAAGTTGACAACTCTCATTGAAAATTAATCGCATCAGTTTGTGGTAATGCTGCGAATCGATGCCATTGTGAATATTGTTAAAATATATTTTACACATATTATTGTAATTATGTAATATTATGTAATATACTGTGAACACTATATAGTATCTAAATTATTTATAATAAATACAAATATATATATATATATATATATATATATATATATATATATATATATATATATATATATACTGTATATACTTATATATAATATATATAAGTGCTGTCAAATGATTAATCACTATTAATCGCATCCAAAATAAAAGTTTTAGTTTACATATGTATGTGTGCTGTGTATATTTATTATGTACATGTAAATACACATACATGCATGTATATATTTCAGAAAAATGTATGTTTATATATTAAATATATTTATTTAGAATATAAAGTATATGAATATAAATATAGACATGTAAATATTTGTTAAATATATTCTGTGTGTGTGTGTTTTTATATGTACATAATAAATATATAAAGAACACACACATATATTATGCAAACATATATATATATATATATATATATATATATATCAGAGGTGGAAAGTAACGAATTACATTTACTCGCGTTACTGTAATTGAGTAGCTTTTTTGTGTACTAATACTTTTTAAAGTAATTTTTTAAATCTGTAATTTTACTTTTACTTAAGTATATTTAGTTTGAAGTATTGTACTTCGCTACATTTTAAAACACATAAATTACGGAGTAAAAATAAATAAATAAATAAATCGCTCCCTGGAAACTATGGCAGTAAATAATGGGCAGGAGGGCAAACTGGCGCTAAAATCGCAAGAAAGATGCAGACGGACAAAACAGGCGCGTTATTAGTGGTGCAGACACAGCTGAAAACGAAACCCCGTGATATTCTGAAGTCTAACTCGAAGGAAATGAAGTGAACCCCTGGCCATATGTATGCTCTATTATGCAGTGTAAGCTGTACTTGCCTAGGAAGACCAAACTAGCAGCTTATAAAATCTCGACAAGACATCAACCCTTTGCAAGAATGTAGAGGTAAGCTAAATAATTGCATTGTTGCATTGGTGGTTAAAATGAAGCTTTGACCTTTTAGCAAGAGGTTTTGCACAAATTAGCCAAAAAGACTGGTGCGAAGTGTGCGATATATATCGTCTGCAATAATTTCATTGTTGTTTTAACAATGTGCGTGCGCATTTACCGTGCGTTCTTTCACTGTGTGATTCAGTCTTGTAAAGCGCATTTAGAATGATCACAAAATTGAAGATATAGGGGCAGAAAATGTACATATTTATATCATTTCATATAGTAAATAAAAATCACACAAAGAATGCCGTCTTTTCTTCCACAAATCAAGATTATATATATATATAAATATATATATATATATATATATATATATATATATATTACAACAGGTCAGTAAACAAGTTAATTAAGAGACTTGCGTTTTAGAAACCATATTGCCTGTTTTTGCTCTATTTTTACAACAAAAAATAATTCCAAACACAGCCACCAAAGCACAGTTTTGCGTCTCTGAGCAACATGACAGTGTTTCGTTCCTGAATGAATCAACCGTTTAAATGATTCGGTTCAATTGCAGTGACTCACTTATTAACAGTGACTTGCTGACACATACTGGCCATTTTAATTTCACATTTAAAGTATCTTTTGATTTTTTTTAAATAATTAATTTCTTAGCATTTCAAATGAGTATTCAACATTTTATGCCTTGTATATCAAAACATTATTCATGCATTTGTAACTGAAGGTTAAATGCATTCTTGTCCTGCACTAAACAGTGTAATACATCTAAATGCCACTTCCAATGAATCTTCTGCATTTCCTCTGCATTAAAAGATGAGTTTGTTGATACTGATTTGCCTGGTTACAGCCCAAATGTTTTATTATTCTAAATAACTGATTCCTTTAATTAAAAACAACTAGTTTGTGATTAATAGGCCTATCCCAGGGGTGTCAAACTCAGTTCCTGAAGGGCCGTAGCCCTGCAGAGTTTAGTTCTAACCCTGCTCCAGCACACATACCATGTAGTTTTCAAATAAACCTAAATGATTAGATTAGCTGGATCAGGTGTGTTTAATTAGGGTTATATCTAAACTGTGCAGGACTGTGGCCCTCCAGGAACTGAGTTTGACACCCTTGGCCTGTCCCATTTTTGACTCTGAAAATGTTAATTTTAAATGAGCTACTTTTTACTTTTACTTGAGTAGATTTTTAGGCTGGTACTTTTACTTGTACTTGAGTAAAATTTAATTAATGTAATGGTACTTTTACTTGAGTATAATATTTTTGTACTCTTCCACCTCTGATATATATATACACACACACACACACAAATCTTGTATATAAAAGTGCATGTGTATTCATTTGCTCGTTCATTCATGCTCGTCCTGTCTTTAGACCAATATTTCCCATATCTGCTTCTTCTCCAAAGCCAGATATGGAGCCCATGCCACAGGTTTGTTGACAATAACCAAGTCACAATGTCAGATCTGTGAAATAAGCACCATATTTTGTTTGAGAGCTGCGTTGGACGATAATCAGTGAATATTGAGTGCTCTGGTCTGTTCCTCAAACAAGACTATGATATGACTTCTGAAGACTCGGACTACAGTCAGACAGCAAGCAATTAATGTCCACAACCTCTGAATCTCACGGTCTCTTTGGTTTTATATCTGAGAGAAGGACTCTGGACTCTCCTGGGCTCATATTCGGACTGCCTGCAGACTTTATTTGGCTAATGAAAAGATCATTTTATGAAAAGAGGACTAATTGCTACACTTAAAATAAGTTTTAATGTATTCATCCCTTTTGTTAAGCATTTTAATTAGTTGGCATTTTAATAATTATTCAGGCTCTTTTCAGGATTCTTTAGTCACACAGAAAGACTGTTAAAGGGACACTGAGTAGGAATTACTCCCATCTAGTGGTGAAATTGTATTTTGCATTCAAACTAATTTTGCTCTCCAGCGCCTCGCTTTTTCAAATGCGCGTTGCATCTATGGTAGGCGATATGTACCAAAAAGCTTTGACAGGATGTCGAGTTTTCCTTCAGGTGAACAGGTGTGTTATTTCAAACAAACTGCAACATGACAACTAACAAACGAATGTTACAGTATGAATTACTGACTGTGGAAAAAATGAAATATTGTAATTAGTAGTTATGTCTAATTTATTCGTTATATTTTCTGAATTATATGCATTGTTAGATATAAAAAAAATATTATAATATAGACTGTAACACTGACTTACCTGTCGAGAAGAAAACTGGCCACTTCAGCGTCTCTTTTGAAATCTTTATCAAGCATTAGCTCTTTCCACCTAGAAAAAGCTTCCCCGACATTAACTCTTGTTTTCTGTAATCTACGGTCACGTTTCCTTTTACGTTCTATTTTTGACTGTTTTGGCGACGATGTTTTCTTCTCCTGTGGCGCGGCATATGTATGGTCCATAATAAGAATGCAATCCAGACTTTTAAACTTGCCGGTGCAGTTTCAAGCGCCTCTCACTGCTCTGTACCTGCGTTTCTGGCTCTGACCGAAAACGCGCTGTGGAAACGCGTTGGCTTAGTACTTTTTGTCCCTCTCTGCTATTATAGTTTTGCAAGATGGCGGAACTACATGGAAGCCTCCGTCGACCTACCCGTCCCATGTATATAAAGATAATAAATTCTTCATTTACAAGGATTAGTTTAAACATTGGCATAGGTATTTGTACACCATTGAGGGCATATTTATGAATAAAAATATTGATTTTAGATAATAAAATACCTAAAAAGTTACTTATTGTCCCTTTAAAGAACCTGGAAAACTGATTAAAAAATTATTAAATCATAATGATGACAAAACTATTTTGCATATATAACAGTTCTGTTGGGGAACATGTTATTTGTCAGCTAACCAAACACGCTCTTGCAGTTTGTTTGATAAATATCCCCCAAACTTCCAGCGTCTAAACACACTTGACCTCGGGCGATTAACTTTGTTCTCTCCTGTGTGTTGTGATCCGCGTGTCTCTGAAAGCGGCACACACACTTCCAGACAGATGGTACAGCGCTGGTCTGTGCCAGCGTTATTCTACCCCATTAGCCAGTATCCAACCAGTCAGCCAATCAAAACCCAGCTTGGTCTCACACAAAGAGCCTCAAGAGGAAATCAACAGACAGAATCTGCCAACAATCCTGAGAGGTTTAATTCCCCTCACCCCCCCATTTAACATTCAGCTTAAATTAAATAAAATTATACTTCTGTTTAGTGTTTTTTTTTATTTTTTTAGTTTTTTCATAGAGCAGTTGCAAGGGCCTATATGCTGCAGTTAATGTAATGTATGTAATATGTTTTAATATGTTACAAGTGACCTTGTAATGAGGTTTCTTGATTTGTAAATTAGTTTTACATGACCACTTTCCACACTTTCTCTATAGTCTCAGCATCACATGTCATGTCCATCTGATAAATAATGCAACAAAAAATTGCAAGCGCTTTCTTCTTGTGCTCTGATTGGCAAATCATTCTCTCCTAGTAGAGAGTAAATGTGATTTTTGCTCAGGCTAATCTGTGTATTTTTAGAGTTATATTTGGTAAATGATATACTTTGTATTTTCTTTTATTTACTTTTCCTTTTTTTTATACAGGAAGCAAACTTTTTTTACTAGCAATAAAATTGTGAAATGCTCATTATGTGAACAATGAATGTCTAATACAGTTGAAGTGCATATAAATAGTATAGAAAATATTAAATAAAATTAAATATACTCTAGCAACAATATTTTTTAATCAAGTTAATCATTAACTTCTTTCATTTTTGTTTATTCTTATTTTTTCTTTCATGACATTATGTTTAGTTTGATGCTGTTTTTATTTTATATTATTTTGTTCTTTTCATTTGCTCTTTTTTCTTAGTTTGGCCATTTAGGTTATTCTATCTTTTTGCTCTTTTGTTCTTTTTTTTCTCATTTTCTCACCAAGACAGCATTTATTTGATAAAAAAACAGTAAAAATAGGTAAAATTGTAAAATATAATTACAATTTGAAATAACTGTGTTATTCATAACAGGCTGTAACAACAGTAGTCCATGAAGGTGCCTAAAAGATGTTCATTTTTATCTGAAATATTCCTTTAACAGCAGCATAGAAGTCAATATTAGTTTCATACATATAAACACAATGCACTCCTACCCACAGAATATAATCTGTGCTCTTTCAGTCTGTAGCTGAAGTGTTCATAGAGGTGGATCACACAAGCTATACATTCAAGCCGACACATCTTTACATTGATGTGTCTTCTCAGATGAGATCATGGATCAATAGCTCCGTCTCTTAAGTGCATTACCTGCCATCCACATCTAAAAAGACTTCAATGCCACACATAAAGACTTTCTTCCGTATTTCTCTCTCTCTCTTTTGACCACAAGCCAGCTCTGATGAAGAATAATTATTGCGGTCGTAATAAATCTCTGCATTCATACAGGAGAGATGGACATGTGCCAGAGTCTCCGGAGCGCTTCGCTGAGGTTACAGGAAGCGGAGCGAGATTTCCTGTCCTTGTGATTTGAAGCGTCCATCGGTGGACTTCTCATTACATATATGGAGCTTATAATTATACGTGCTGCAATGAATCTCAGCGTAGATGGCTTTTATTATGATTATGTTTAAAGCACACAGCATGAGAACGAGTGAACTGATGCGGGAACCGTCTGAGATAATTGAATTGAGTTTAAAAGAATAGTCCATCCAAAATAAAATAAAAAAAAGACATCTTTTACTCACCCTCAAACCTCATAAATTACTTTCTTTAATGAAATGCTGAAGAAGAAATTTGGCTGAAGGATAAAGCTGTTCTTTTTTATACTAATGAAAGTGAATCCAATTCAATATCCTTTTATATCAAAATCGAACATGACACCTTTTTTTGGTAAACTATTCCTATAAGTATTCAGTTTGTGTAAGTTAACTTTGTTTTTAAAAGTTATTGATTTGGAATTTGGAATATTGAGGGGGAAAGTTTTGAGAAGTGTTTTTAATTTTGAACGCTTTGATCTTTTTATTCCAGTTAGATTTTTTTAGATGTGTGTTTCTGTGTTTGGGATTTGGCGGCTTGTATTATTGTTTTAGTTTGCACTAATTAATATTTCATTACCCGGCTGAAACGGGCCCTACGGGGAAGAATCTGCATTATCTCTGCGAGAAACGCTCGCTCCTCTTCCTTCCGCTTAGATCTGTTACTAATGCAAATAGAGCACAGCTTCAACACTTCATCTGAAGGTTGTAAATGATCATTTGCCTTGTTTTTACTAAGGATTTTATACCATCTACACTGCTATTCAAAGGTTTGTCAGTAAAAATGCTTTTATTCGGCAAGGACATGTTCAATTGATCAAAAGTGACAGTAAAGATAATGTTACAAAAGATTTCAAATAAATGCTTTCTATTCACTAAAGAATCCAAAAAATAAAATAAAAAATCAGTGTTTTGAAAAGAATTTTAAGAAGCACAACTCTTTTCAGCACTGATAATAATAATAATTATTATGTAAGCTGCAAAACATCACATTAGAGTGTTTTCCGAAGGATCATCTGAAGACCTGAGTAATGATGCTGAAAATTCAGCTTTAGCATCACAGAAATAACTTACATTTTTAAATATATTAAAATCTGAAACTGTTATTTAAATTTGTAGTGATATTTCACATTATTGCTGTTTGTAATTTGTTTTGATTAAATAAATCCAGCACTAGTGAGCATAAGAGAATTTGAAATGGCAGTTTGGTTCACATATATGAGATTTTCGTTGACTTGATATTACAGTAACTCATTTTTCTTTATTGTAGATTCATGCATTTAAAAACAGCAGCCTGATTCTAGTTTTTTTCTCTGCACTTTGATTCAGAAAAACTGTAGTGAATGGTCACAAACTCCTCTTTGGTTGCGCAAAGGGCTGTTTTATTATTCACCCAAAAATCATGCATGAATGCACACTTGGAAAATAGAAAGCCAGAAATAGTATACAATCAGTGCACCGGATTTGAGAACTCTTATCATTTGATGGCAAAAGATGAATATTTTAAGTGCGGCTGGTTTGCACAAAAACACTTTTACTTGCTTCTTATGAAAGATTTTTATAATCATACGTCATAACTGATACGACACAGTTGACACTTGAGCTGAACTCTAGACTTAAGAACGGTTGCACAAATAAAGTAATTATCCTCTCTTTCGCTAGCTCTGTTAATTTGCTCAGATTGACGGGTCTGTTATTGTCCTGTGCTGACCCCTTTCTGGTACTATCCAGCTTTACTCTGACAGAACACAGCTTTCTCATTTCTGCAATATGTCAGCGTTATTGTTTGAAGAGTCAAATAGGATGGGCCTTGCGTAGTACAGTATTCATTCAAAAGTTCTGCTTAGTAAACATTTGCTGTCGTAAATGAGACGAGGTTTGTGTCTGAATCGACAGGTCTGGACACTGGTTCCTATGCTGCTGTGGTCAACAAAGTCTGAATGTTGCAGTGGGGTTTTTTGTATGTATATGTGTTATATGGCTGTGTAGGTGAGAACACCCCACATCTAAGGTTGAAGGAGGAGAGAAATGAGCAGAATAAATGGATTGGGGTGGGAATGAGAGACTAATCGATTCTCCTGTTGAAAAGCAGATGGTCTTGAGAGCGAACATCCTATAGTGCCTACATAGACAGCTGCCTTTTAAGAGTAACATGCTGACTGAAAAGAAAGCTAAGCTAAACACCATGATACTCTAATAAGTAAAACGTTTACACTATCATCAAATGATTTTAAAAAAATGCGTTTGATCTTGTAAGGAATGCATTACTTGGAAATACTAAAATGGAAATAAACATGTAAATAAAAATATATACTAAAATGATAAAAATGACAAACAAACATAACAAAATTCAACTGTTAAATCTGATAAAGCAGCTTTTGTGAGCGCAGTGCTGCTTTGTGTACAGTGTTGCCGGGGAAACCCCAGCCACCTAGTGGCAAAGAATGAGTTTGCATTTTCATTCAGACCAGTGTGAAAAGTCTTAAGTGGGTGGGCAATATGCTAATGTTTCATGTTGACGTCATCAAGAAACGGCTTTGAAATCGTTTTATAAACACCTTGTTTCAATGATTCAGGGTCGACTCTTTCTTTTGAGAGACAATAACTTTATACATGGTGCACTTTTGGGTGTAAAACTTTGCAGGAGGGCTGTGTAACACATGCATGAAAGGTCATCTCCAAAAATCCATAATAGTGACCCTATTAAGTAAGGGATAATGTACATCCAGCTGGTTGTTCTTACAGAATAAACCCTGACATGGTGATCAGGACCTCAATGCGAAGCACAGCTACACAGCTACTAGCAACATAAGTAAATAATTAGATGTCATATATTGATTTGACTTGACATATTTGAATGCAAAGCTTCCGTGAAGACAGCAGTTGCGAGCAAGCGGCAAATTCAAACTAAACATTTAAGGGAAACTGTGCAAGCAAACCACGACAACATTTCACCACAAAATAATTAAGGCAATAAAATAATTAGGATGAAAATGTTTTAAAACCTATGTCATGATCCGGTCACTGAACCGTTAATTAACCACCAGAGGTCATCATCCACAACACAGACTCTAACACTACACAGTACACCCTGGACCACATTTCCCATGCTCCATTGTACCAATCACATTCACCTGAATACTGTCACACACAGCTGCCACCAATTACACACACACAGCACAATCATCAGACATGCTTTATAACCATTGGACTTCCTCTCACATACCGCTGAGTATTGTTCTGCACATATCCCTCTCCTTATGATAGCTGCGATACCAAGCCATTCCATGTTTGTTTTCATAGTCTTGTTTCAGTTTATAGTTTTCATAGTCTTGCATCAGTTTATTGTTTTTTTTATTATTTGTAGGTTTTACATATTCAAATATTTTTTTTTAAATAATAAAGAAATATTAAAGCATATAACAAAATGGTAGAGGTAGAGCATTGCATTAGCAAGCGCAAGGTTGGGGGTTCGAATCCCAGGGAACACATGTTAGGAGAAAATTGTTAGCCTGAATACAATGTAAGTTGCTTTGGATAAAAGCGTCTTCTAAACAAAATTATTGAATAAAATAATCATTATTCACATAAATCTATTTTTGGTGTTGAATGTCATCATTTCTTTTACGTAGTCCTCATTTACATTTTTTTTCTTTGACTTGTTGCAATATATTCTCAATACCGCCTTACTGTATTTCTCATTCTGGTGACTTTTTTAAGCATCTATTTGCATCAAGATAGCACCTTTGTTTCCTGTAGCTCACTGGGTTTTGGATCTAGGCTTCATATTGAGGAATTTTTCACTCTTATATACTTTCCGGAGCAATCTGAGACTATCATACATGCCCTTGCACTTATTTTGAAACCCGACCCTGAAATGTGCACTTATGCGCCCACACATGCACACAGGTGTGGGTGTGGGGGTGTGTGTGTGTGGAATGCATTAGTATTCTTCAGGCTGTCTCAGAGCAGATAGATGGGGAGCAGAGAGACGCTCAGGGTCACTGGCATCGGGATGAAAATTTCTCTCTCCGTCTGCGTTATCAGTCTTTTTTTCCTCTACTTCCTTTCTTGCGTGCTCTGTCAGTGCCCTCTCTACCTCATTCTTTCCTTCTATCTCTCTCAGTCCCACTCTCCCACTGTCTGCTCCCTCCTCTCACCTAAATAATTGGTCCTAAGTATATTCTGAATATACAAAACAAAATCAGCAATAGTGTTAAGTAACATATCATGTTTATTTCATTCAAGTGCTGTTTTTGGGACAAAGCCGTCTTTAACTACATGTTGTTTTGTGGAGAATCAGACAGTAATTGTAATCAGTGAACTGATTAGTAACCCTGGAGTTTGAGTCTTTTTGGGAACATTACCATCTCAAATCATCTGATTAAATTCTCAGGTCATTTAAACTTATTTACACTAAAAACCTATGTTCAAATATTTTTTTTTTTTTTTTTTTTTTTTTAATGATACACTAAAAGAGCCTCTATAAAAATGAGTCATTTGTTTACAAGTCAGATTATACTGGGCACACCATATATGTGTGTTGTCTTATATTGCCTTTTGTGGTGCTCAGTCTTCAACCACAAACCTAAAGCTCAGATTAAAACCTAATGTTGTTTAATGTGATGCGTTAGATTCAGTAACAGCACTACATAAGAAAGTATTTCATTATGGTAGTCTGTCCAAAAAAAAAGTGTCAGAAAAATGCAGGTGCTCAAGAACCATTGTTGAAGTTGAATGAAGTGTTGTACTCTATGTACTGTATATGTTGCTGAAATAAACTACAAAAACATATTTTTTTTTAATAATGAATGATGATTACAACTAAAATAGATTTTTTAAATAGAGATGTTAGAAAAAAAGCTAATAAATTAATACATAATAAATACTCACAAAGTAATGAAAGTAAAAATATCTTAAATCTAAATAGAAATTACAAAAAACACAATAAAATAAAATGAAAATATGAAGACAAAAGCTAATATTTTTTTATAAATGCTATAATATGTCATTTAGAAATAATTACAAAATGTCTGTTTGTTTGTCTGTCTGTCTGTTCTGTCTGTTCATTCGTTCGTTCTGTCTGTTCTGTTCTGTTTGTCTGTCTGTCTGTCTGTCTGTTTGTCTGTTCTGTCTGTCTGTTCTGTCTGTTCATTCGTTCGTTCGTTCTGTTCTGTTTGTCTGTCTGTCTGTCTGTTCTGTCTGTTCATTCGTTCGTTCGTTCTGTCTGTTCTGTCTGTTCGTTCGTTCATTCTGTCTGTCTGTCTGTTCGTCTTTTCTGTCTGTTCTGTTTGTCTGTCTGTTCTGTTCTGTTCTGTTTGTCTGTCTGTCCGGTGTGTCTGTTCTGTCTGTCTGTCCTGTCTGTCCGGTGTGTCTGTTCTGTCTGTCTGTCCGGTCTGTCTGTCTGTTCTGTCCGGTCTGTCTGTCTGTTCTGTCTGTCTGTCTGTCCGGTCTGTCTGTCTGTTCTGTCTGTTCATTCGTTCGTTCGTTCTGTCTGTTCTGTTCTGTTTGTCTGTCTGTCTGTCTGTCTGTTTGTCTGTTCTGTCTGTCTGTTCTGTCTGTTCATTCGTTCGTTCGTTCTGTCTGTTCTGTCTGTTCGTTCGTTCATTCTGTCTGTCTGTCTGTTCGTCTTTTCTGTCTGTTCTGTTTGTCTGTCTGTTCTGTTCTGTTCTGTTCTGTTCTGTTCTGTTCTGTTTGTTTGTCTGTCTGTCTGTCTGTCCTGTCTGTCTGTCTGTTCTGTCTGTCTGTCTGGTCTGTCTGTCTGTTCTGTCTGTCTGTCTGTCCGGTCTGTTCTGTCTGTCTGTCCGTTCTGTCTGTCTGTCTGTTCTGTCTGTCTGTACGTTCGTTCGGTCTGTCTGTCGGTTTGTTCTGTCTGTCTGTCTGTTCGTCTGTTCTGTTCTGTCTATCTGTCTGTTCTGTCTGTCTGTCTGTCTGTCCGTTCTGTCTGTTCTGTCCGTTCTGTCTGTTCTGTCTGTCTGTCTGTCTGGTCTGTCTGTCTGTCCGTTCTGTATGTCTGTCTGGTCTGTCTGTTCTGTCTGTCTGTCTATCTGTTCTGTCTGTTCGTTCTGTCTGTCTGTCTGTCTGTCTGTCTGTCTTTCTGTTTGTTCTGTCTGTCTGTCTGTTCATTTGTTCATCTGTTCGTCTGTTCTGTTCTGTTCTGTCTGTTCTGTCTGTCTGATCTGTCTGTCTGTCTGTCTGTTCTGTCTGTCTGTTCTGTCTTTCTGTCTGTTCTGTCTGTCTGATCTGTGGGTAATGAGCAGTATATTGTGTGGATACATGTCAGTGCCACATTCTTGCACACCTTTAGCACTCACCTTTCCTTTCTTTCACTACACACACACACACACACACACACACACTCACTCACCTCTTCTTCACACCAGGACAAACACCTCATCATGTCCACACTGCCGACACACACACACACACACACACACACACACACACACACACACATCTTTTGGCCTGGCCTGTGTGGCCCACATCTGATTACATTAGATGAGAGGAGCACTCTAGCTGCATTCTGAACACTCACTCACACACACACACACACACACATGCTGCGCCTCAGTTTCTCTGCCTCCTGAATTCTGATGGACTGATACATCTGACATTATTTGAGATTTTTAACATTGATATCAATAATAAGACTTGTTACCTCCCTCTTGTATCAGTCCCAAATTGTTCATGACTTTTAACTCAACTTTAGCCAAAGGTCTGATAACATTCTCTTTTTTTATATTTGAATTACAGATTTATTTATTACATGTTTATACTAGGTTGATAATGATAATGAAAAAAAACATTAAATATGTTAAGTACACAGTCTTGAAACTTTCTTTTTCTCTCATTTTGTTTT
The DNA here is from genome assembly GCF_003368295.1 of Carassius auratus. Taxonomy (NCBI): domain Eukaryota; kingdom Metazoa; phylum Chordata; class Actinopteri; order Cypriniformes; family Cyprinidae; genus Carassius; species Carassius auratus. The sequence goes on along the minus strand of NW_020523687.1, from coordinate 81,591 downwards.
AGTAATATTAATATTATCAATGTGAAGTAATAATTAATATAATATTTCTGACTTTTGACTGAGTAACATTTTATAATCTGGTGTATGTTTGTTTTTGAGTGTTCAATCTTCAACCAGGGTTTATGTATTTATTTATTTATTTTTGCATTTGTCCTTGCAGATTTTAGCTGATCAGGGCCATCTAACGTAGGAACTTTGACTCTATGATGCATTTTATTTGCCTAAATGTGATTGTTTATCATTAATCTCAGTGCCAAGACAGTGTAGTTGTGGATTTCCAAGTTCCCAGGTCACATGTTGTATTGCTGCTAGATGTTCTATTGCACTTTACCAAGTAAAAAATGTGAAATTCTAAGCTAAATGGAATGCAACGTATTTGGAGCAGTGCGATTTTCGACATCCAATCCAAATGGAAACACCAACAAAGTGTGTTACTGCAAAGAATCTCAGCATAACGTGGAGGATTTGTTGCATCATGTCTGTTTATGCTATTATACAGTGTTTGCTTTGAGTTCAAATCATTAGGGGTTTGTCTTTCTGCTGTTTTATATTCAGCGTTTGCATGCATATGTAAGAAGAACATGTCTGCCCTGTTATTTATTCACTGTGTGTGTGTTTTCAGTGGGGATCATAAGGCGTTCCTCTCTTTGTTGGCGGCAGTGTCTCTGGTTCTGATCTTTCTCCTGGTTCAGCGTCACTGCTCACTGGTGTCTAAGATCGCTCTGGCTCTCGGCCTGCTCGGAGTTTACAGCTATCGCGCCGCCGTCGGAAATGTCCTGTTCCCATGGCAACACAGCAGCCGTGCCGTCTCCAAGTAAGTTTGATGATATTTAAATATCTTATTGACATTCCTTGAATGTCAGGTAGTGAATAAATTAGCTCCTCTCATTATCATTGTTTGTTGAATTGTCTGAAGTTTTTTCGCTAACTTTATGTCCGTGAGCTCCTCTCGTTGGAAACCTGGCTCTCGCTAAATGCAGGGATAAAGTGTTTTTCGAGGGGTTTAAACGCGAGTGCTTGACCTAAGAGGCTTCCATTCTGACTGCAGTGAGTGGAGGTTTGTTTAGTGTAGACTCAGAAATGATTAAAGGGAATAGTTCACCCAAAAAGGATTTAAACAATTGATAGTAGCCATTGACTTCCATTGTATGGAAAAAAAATACTATGGAAGCCAATGGGTACCGTCAGCTGTTTGGTTACGAACATTCTTCAAAACATCTCCTTTGTGTTCAACAGAAGAAAGAAAATCAGGTTTTGAACAATCTCTGATAGTGAGTAAACGATGACAACATTTTTGGGAGAACTATCGATTTAAGAGAAATTACAGGAAATAGAGCTCAAATACTTCTGTCTTTGGCTTTTATGAGACCATTGATGCTTTGGTCCAGAAAGGACTGAAATCAGAGTCCAAATATGGTTAGCAAATCAGCACACAGCAGACTAACCCTTTTTACCATGTATTGTGTCTTGTGTTCACAAACACCCAGATGGAGGACATTAGATCATATTTTGGGATTGTTGCTGGTTTTGAGGCTCATTGAGCTCCTCTGTGACAGAGCTTGTGTACGAAAATAAACTTGCTGCCAATACATCCACAACATGCTATGAGCATGAAATAAATACTGCTGCTGCACATATATCATATTTGAAATAAACCCCATATATAACATAGATGAATCATCCCATAGCAGATATATACAGATGGAGCTGTGGAAGGTGGAGGGTTTCTGAAGTGCGCTGCTACAGCAAATGCTAACCAAGTATTTGAATGTTGAGCAGCATCTGATTGGCTGCTGATACGATACGAACCAATCAGCTGCACCATGTGATGATTGCATTATGTCAAATTGAGTCAGACCTTTTGGACTGCAACATCTAGAAATTCGTTGCAGAAATTTGGATAAATACATACATCACGTGAAAACAGTAAGATGACATGCAAGAAGTGCTACAATGGTCGTTCACGTAATCCAACAAAGCCTTGTTTTTATGGCAAGTTTTCTCTTTCAGGTCAACTACTGTGATGGTGAAGATTGTGAAAAGTTAGCTGTGCGCTTGCAGTGCATCCGTCGGTCAAGCATTCTCATATGCATTTGTGCACTCGTGTAGAGTGTGTTTGACCTAAAAGAGTCTTAGAGCACTATTACTATTCCAGTTCTTCACTGGTATATGCATTGAGTTTTCTGAGTCACACACACAGTTCCAGTTTACTCTTGTGACAAAATCTTGCTGCTCGCCTCTTCCCCTTGACATTTACTCCCACCTAATTAAATCTTTGACCTCCTGCCCTTGGTGTAGCGCCACAGGCTGTGTTCCATTACACGCTCTCCATATGAGAGAGTAGCACGAGGCTGAGGTAATTGGCAGTGCCACCCTGTGCCACCAGAGTCACTCTTACACTCATTAATCACTGCAGGACATTGTTTATGTTGCCCCCGGCAACCTCTGGCTCTTCTGTTAAGCAGACGTCCGCTGACTTCCACCCCATCATTTAGACACGCTCTCTCCCGCGTTTTCTGTCTTTTTAATCACATTTTCTGCCTTTGACCCAAATTAATGTTGTTTGTAGTCCATTTACAGGAGTTGTTCAGCTAAAAATTATAATTTATATTTGTCATTTCAAACCAGTATGATTTATTTTCTGTGGAAATGTTTTTGTTTGTTTATTTGTTTGTTTGTTTTATTATTATTTTTTCATGCAAATAAAATAAATGGGAACTGAGGGTTTCAAAAAAGTTCCCATGTATTTAAATTGCCTTTCAAGTATAATGACCACGTGGTGAAATCACAGCACTGAATATGGCAAAAAGAGTTAAAAGAGCCAATCACCTTACTGATGAAAGCATCATCTCATTGTTTTTCCCCAGAATATACTTGCACTTTATCTGCACCAACCGGAGAAATAACATTTTTGACATATTTTATATAAAGATGCAAAATTGAATATGGATACAGTTAATATTTTTTTGTATTTAATGTTTGTTTATGTATATTACATGCAAAAAATATAACATTTTATTATGCGTTTATATATATTTATATTCAGATTTTTATATTATCGGTTTTCTTTTTTAGCATTACCTTAATGCTGCGGTAGGGAACTTTTGACGCTCTAGCGGTTAATAAACAGAACTGCTTGCGTCTTCCGGAAGAACATCGTAGCCGGAACTACTTCTCTCTGTTTATGTCTATGAAGAATCACAAAGGTACTGGGTTACTCCGCCGCGGTACCCCCGAAACAATCTAAAATAGTCCGAATATAAACACTTATTATAGGTGCACCCAAGTGATTCAGGACAAGCTAAAAACACGGTTTGGAAAATGGATTCATGGTGTACTCGCTTATTATATACATTTTTCTACATTTTGAACACAAACAAAGTTACGGACCGCAGCTCTGATTGGTTGATTTCTTACCGGGAGCGGTCGGTAACTGCAAATGGCAATAGGACACTGGGAGGAGCCAGAGGAGCTTGATTTTTTTTCACAGATTATCTGTCTCATATTCTACTGTCAGAACATAATGACATGTTTAATAAATATGTAAAAAATATTTTTTTTACAAAAGTTCCCTACTGCACCTTTAAGTTCTAGTAATTTTAGTAATTTAATGTTTTTGTATTTTTTGTATTTTTTAGTAGTTTTTATAAGTTTTAGTTTATTTGGATTTAGTTGTTTTATTACTTCATGTTACTCTACTGTTGACTTGGGAATTAGTCGAAATCAGTTTAAGGGTCTTTTATATTTCATCTTATTTCAGAAGTTTATTTTATTTCACAGTTTTTTTTAATTGTTTAAATTAAAAAAAAAAATTATTATCGAAGTAATATAAATTTATATTACTTTTTATTTTGTTTAATATTTATCTAAATTTGATTACATTTTGCTTGTTGTTGAATATGGTTCTGTTGTGTTTCTGTTTGTTAATAATTTAATTTATTAATTTAAGACCTCACTTAAGCAAGTCAAGTGACACATGGCCATCCAGAGAAGTGACTTGCTTAAGTGAGGTCTTTGGTGATAAATGTTTGACTGTGCCGACATATATAATCACACAAGAGCCAACAAACAAGTAAAAACTGTCCACGACTGCTGATTCAGTTCTTCTTCTGTGCTGTGTGATCTAGCCAGTAGCACATTTAATACCTTTCTGAATAGATATGTAAATCACTGATATGCTTCACGCTGCTTTTAGAGGTGTAAACAACCTTGAGTCTGTTTTGCATCTGATTTATTCGTGTTAAAAGACCAAAACAAGAATTATTGCACCACATGCATGAAACAAGCTACTAAACAACTCAGCGTGTGGTATTTAGTCCATCCAAAATAGGTTTCTTCATGTAAACAAGAAGTATTAATAGCTTTTCTGATATCATAAGCATATTTTTAGCATGTTCACATAATTCTGTTAGACAGCATCACATCTTGCATACCAGCCAATCCCAGAATGTAATGCAACAAGGTCAGTGAAAAAATAATACAAATCTAAGCTTGATTTTGAGCTCGTTGTTTGGTTTTGCTTTTTTGAAATATTGTTCCACCTTTAAATAAAATATAAATTAAACAAAAGCACATTCAAATGTAGTGGTTGAAACCAAAAACACAAACACACAAAGGATGGAGTGAAAAGATGTCAAGCAAGATGCTTTTTTTAATCAGAGTTTATGCTCAAAGCTGTTTACGGGGGAAATGATTGTTGTCAGAGAAAGCTGAGCGCAAAAGAAATTAGGAGTATTTGAGTGTGGAAAATGAAGTGTGGGAGCGTCTGGGTTTAGTAGTGACAGTATGAGCTGAAGTGAACTTCATAAACTGTTGTCTGAAAGGCATCTTACATGCAGAATAAAGAATTCCCACAGTCAGACGACTTCAACAATGTCTGTGTTTACCGTCAGAGAGGAAACCATGATTTACAGAAGCACTTCTCAAGGGACAGAGGAAATATTGTGAGATTGTACAGGTCTGGCGAAATCACAGCGCTTTGAGCATTAAAGCTTAATATTTTGTCTTGCAGATATGTGCACAAGCCAGAGAAATGAGCTGAAGCGTAGCCAGTTCATGCAGGAAAATAATATGGAAAAACATAAAGAAAAAATTCAGAGAAGATGTACTCGCTGAAATAAATACATATCCAAGTAGTAATTCCACTGTTGATAACTGGTTGATGAATGCGCTGTAATCATTATTTTTTTTAGTACTTGTGAAATGATTGATGCCCATATATTGCATTGTGTGGATGTTTTAATAATATTGATATTATTCCATCCAACAGCCAGCCTGTTTTTGACGGACAAGATAACATGCATAAGTAGTGAACTGTTTGATTTAAAGATAAATAATAAAACATGCTGGAGGCATTCGGAAATGACTTTTGCATAGTGAATTATACTTAGTTTACAGAATGACGCTTATTTTGTTACATAAGTCGTGTTACTCAGAAATGGACGTTTTAAAAAGAAAATGCATTCATCCGTCGCAAATTTGTTGATATTTGAAGTTCTTTATTTTATTTTATTTTTTTTTTACCAGGAGTTGAGTGGTTTTAATAGGATGTTTAATCTGCTAAACATGATTTTATACTTAGAACCAAACATGATTTTTATGTATTTTTTCTGTTAGGTTACCAATGTAACATTCATAATCAACTAAAGCAGCAGTTACGTGTCTCTGCATGTAGGGTCTTCCAAACGCCACTTATGAGAAAGTACTGCCCTGCACCCTTGAGAGCACTCGCCTCAAGTGCTCTGCCCTCCAGAGTGAGCTGGCCACAGTACTTGATGCTCACTTTCAAGTGGAATTTGCCCCTTTTTTCCTCTGCTTTTTGGTTCCAAATGCATCTGAAGAGAGTAATTAAAAGCACTCGTGCACACCTGCGTCAGGACGAGGCCTATAGAAAGCTCTGTATTTTTATCCTGATTAATCTAGGGCTATGTGTTGTGCTGACACCTGATTTGAGAGTGTTTATGCATGTGGATCCCACACAGAGATGGAAATTTATTCTGCTTCAGATCAAGAAATAGACACATTACTGTGCGCATGCACTCACATAATTCTCTTCTAAAGCAATTCGAGATATTTTGTATATAAAGTGTGGCGTGTGGCACGTCTCGCACAGTTTTTGCTATGAACATAAGTGATATCTCAAATCGGCTTTGAGGACAGGTGTGCTAGTGCTTTTCTGAGCAATCAGATGTGCGATTTCTGTCCCGCAGACAGTGAAATAATCCCATAGGGATGGTCTTGAGCTGTATCAGTGGACCAGAATATCATCAGAGAGATGGATATGGGCTATTGTGGCCACTTTGCGATTAACCTGAACATCATGGCAAAACCCTAGCAATGATGGCACAAGTTTTGCATGTGTTTATATTAATCATAATAACCCGAATGACACTGTGTCAAAGTGCTCTAATGTACGGCTAAAATGTATTTTAGTTTTTAATGCATTTATTTATTTTGTTTATTTGATTAAACTTATTTTTATTCAATATACATTTTTTATTTATTTATTCATTTATCCAACCTTTTATATTTTTCATGTTTTTGTTTCTTCTTTTATTGATTTTTACTAGTTTGTTCATTCATTCATTCACTTTTCTTTATAAGAATTCATCACACTAGCAACATTTGTTTTTGTTTCGTTTTATTAATGCATTTTTATTTATTGTTTATTCAATTTAGAATGTTTGATCTCGTCAGTAAAGCCGGTTCTCTAATCAGCGGCAAATTCCATCAGGTGCGTGATTTCACATAGAGCAGCGGTTACTACACAGAGCCGTTGTTAACTTAGAAGCTGCGAAAATCCATGTTCATCATCAGCGTTTATTTGCGCAACTAGTCAGTTAACAACGGCTCTGTGTAGTAACCGCTGCTCTATGTGAAATCACGCACCTGATGGAATTTTACGCTGATTAGAGAACCGGCTTTACTGACGAGATGCGCATTAACGAACGGCCGATCTCGATCGGTGCACCCCTAGCAACTGCCCCAAACACCCTAGCAACCATCTAGAATACCCTAGGAGTCAGGGCATGACTCTTGCTTATGTTTATGTTGCTCATAATAACCTGCGTGACTCTAAGTTGAAGTGCTGTGCTCTAGGGTGAAATGTCATTGTTCTTTCATTTCCTCCAAAACCAGACGGACAGCTGTGGGCACACAGATCAGCAACACTGGAATTGAATAAAACAGAGAGACGGGGGTGAATGAATAAATAAACAGACATTTCGTGTCTTCAGCATATTTATTGAGTTTATGTGAGGCGGTGCGTGGGGTCTGTTGTCTGGAGACCGCTGAACACGTTCTTGCACAAAGTTTTCCTTTATTAGAGCGGACATTTTTATATCTGACGCAATATCTGGCAACCCAAACCACCTCTCTTTCACACACACATGCTGATATTATTGTTATTTTTTTGTGTGCATTTCACACACCTTCAGTACCAGACTGAAACCAGTCAGATCGAGTGAATCGCTGGCAGAACACAAAAATTATAATATTATTTAGATGAGTGCTACACACAAAATGGACAAACTTCAGTCTGGTTGGCTAGATCAGCACAGTTTCTAAGAGTAGGGATGGTTTTCACTGGATTTGACATAGTTTTCAAGGTGTATAATGTTTGAATCCAGCATGTTGTAGAAAGAGCCCCACTTGCATGGTTTTGCCTAATGAAGATTGACCTCATTTAAATATGCATGTGGCAGCACTGTAAAAGTGCATACGCAGCTGGTTTTGTTGAATGCTGTAATGTTGAAGATCAAATATGTTCAGATTAATGCATCATCTTATCATCTTCACTTTCACTGTTATTTGTCACTGGAAACTTTAGGTTATTGGCTTCTAAACCATTCAAGTCTTGTGTCTTGAACTTCAAGACACACTGCCAGCATGAACATGAGTTTGGGACATGATTCCAGGGCAGTTATTGTTTTTTTATTAAGAAGCTTTTGCTGACACCAGCGAACTCAAGTGCACTGCTGTTACTTTTGCTCATTCTGTGACACAACAGAGCTTTAAAAATGATTATATATACAGGTGCATCTCAATAAATTAGTTTATTTCAGTAGTTCCACTCAAATTGTGAAACTTGTGTATTAAATTAATTCAGTGCACAAGCTTTGGTTCTTTTAATTGTGATGATTTTGGCTCACATTTGGCTCACAAAAAACCACCAACATCTCAACAAATTAGAATACTTCATTAGACCAACAAAAGAAACTTTTTAGTGAATTGTTGGCCTTCTGGAAAGTATGTTCATTTACTCTACATGTACTCAATACTTGGTAGGGGCTCCTTTTGTTTTAATTACTGACTCAGTTCGACTTGGCATGGAGGTGATCAGTTTGTGACACTGCTGAGGTGGTCTGGAAGCCCAAAAGTGCTCCAAAATTTGGAGCAAAACTTGGTAAATGGTTGCAGTGACTTTGGTTTTCAAAAAACATAATGGACCAACACCAGCAGATGACACTGAACCCCAAATCATCACAGACTGTGGAAACTTAACACTGAACTTCAAGCAACTTGGGCTATGAGCTTCTCCATCCTTCCTCCAGACTCTAGGACCTTGGTTTCCAAATGAAATACAAATCATGTTCTCATTTGAAAAGAGGACTTTGGACCACTGGGCAACAGTCCAGTTCTTCTTCTCCTTAGCCAAGGTAAGACACTTCAGAAGTTGCTTAACAAGAGGAATAAGACAACTGTAGCCAAATTCCTTATCACGTCTGTGTGTGGTGGCTCTTGATGCCTTGACCCCAGCCTCAGTGCATTCCTTGTGAAGTTCACTCAAATTCTTGTATTGATTTTGCTTGACATTCCTCATAAGGTTCTCTCGGTTGGTTGTGAATCTTTTTCTTCCACACGTTTTCCTTCCACTCAACTTTCTGTTAACATGCTTCACTTTAAACCCTGATAAGTTCACAGAACTCAAAAAATATTTTGTAACAGATTACACAAAAACATTTAAGTGATGTTTTTAAATGTTTTAAGTTTACATAAACTTAAAAAATTTAATTCCAGTTGCCTTAAATTATCTCAGAGTTATCTTAAACAATTATATTTCTGAACTTATAATTAGGGAGTCATTCACTCATAATTTTATCTATTTTTCAACTCCTATAATGTGGGAAATACACTCAAAATTAGGCTTTTGCTGTCCATCCTCAGTCTAACCACAGACTCTACTCTTCGCCACAATGGTAACACTACAAATCCAACATAACATAAACCTTTGTAAAATCTAATATAACACAACATTTATGTATTAACTTATGTCCCTCTATGTTAATCTTGTGTAAAAACACACAAAATAACACTTCATTTCTAAATTTATTTTCCTTGTTTTCTGATGCAAAGCATGCTGGGAACTAGAAAACACAATCATTTTAAGTTCACCTCACTACAACAAATTTTTGAGTTAACAGAACTTATTTAAATTAAGTCCAATGAACTTTCCTTATTATTTGAGTGCAATTAACTAATTTAATTTGATTAATTTCACTGTTCGGTTTTACAGTGTTGGATACAGCACTCTGTGAACAGCCAGCTTCTTTGGCAACGAATGTTTTTTGGCTTACCCTCCTTGTGAAGGATGTCATTGATTGTCTTCTGGACAACTGTCAGATCAGCAGTCTTTCCCATGATTGTTTAGCCTAGTGAATCAAGCTGAGAGACCATTTTGAAGGCTCAGGAAATCTTTGCAGGTGTTTTGAGTTGATTAGTTGATTGGCATGTCATCATATTCTAATTTGTGGAGATAGTGAATTGGTGGGTTTTTGTTAAATGTGAGTCAAAATCATCACAATTAAAAGAACCAAGGACTTAAACTACTTCAGTCTGTGTGCGTTGAATTTAATACTCACGTTTCACAATTTGAGTTGAATTACTGAAATGAACTTTTCCACGGTATTCTAATTTATTGAGAAGCAGCTGTAGTCTAGTGGGATTTGACTGTGCAGTCTGTTCATCCACAGCAGTTTAGTGGAACTAGTTTAGCAGCACCCTGTTACTGAGGAGGCGGGGTCTGCGAGGAACACCTTTTGACTGGAGCTCAGTCTTCCATCTTTCTTTCTTTCTTTCTTTCTTTCTTTCTTTCTTTCTTTCTTTCTTTCTTTCTTTTTCTCCATTAGTTTGATCTTTCATTTTGTTTTTCTTTTTGTTTATTAGTTCAATCATATTATTTTATTTTTGTTTGTTTACTTATTGATTGATTGATTCATTTATTTATTTATTAATTCCTCCAGTTGTTTAAATGTTCATTAATTTATTCAGATTGTTTCTTTTGTTATGCATCTGATCCGTCTTTTTATTTTGCTCAGTTTTTCATTTATGCAGTTCTTTTTTTCCAATTCTTTGACAATTCCCTTTAGTTTTTCCCTGTTCTTTTTTTCATTTTTGTTCATTCCTTTATTTGTTTATTTCATCTTTCTTTTTAATTTGTTTGTTCATTCCTGTTATTGTTCAATATTCATTCATTCATTCATTCATTGAAACTCTTTCTTTCTTTCTACAGAAGAAAGAAAGTCACAGAGGTAATGTGATTAATAAGTGTGAGTAAATGATGTCAACATTTTCATTTTTGCATTAAACACTCATTTTTGAACCTTTATAAATATTTAATTATAAATAAGAATTTTAATTTTTAAGTTAAAATCCTTGAACTATGGGAATTATATTTTATAGTAGATTATAGTTCACAAAGTTTATTGACCTTAAAGCTTTAGCTTTGCAGGTGGCATTTTTGTAATAAAACACATAACTAATTGTTCCACATTTGATCAAAGCAAATGCAGAGTCTGGACTCTCGTTTGAGTGTGTGTGTGTGTGTGTGTGTGTGTGTGTGTATCTGGTGATTTTCTCTGGCCGTCACTTTTCCTGCTGCGTCACTCTCTCGGCATATACGTCCATGCCGGGGAACAACGTGCCGTTGCCAAGTTCTGGTTGGCATGGTAACACATGTTGGATTAAAGTGTTTTGTGCAGATGTAGTTTGTTCTCTGATGGAGCTTATTTACAGTGAAGAGGAACACAGACACACTGGCAATACAAATGATGAGATTTACCTTCTTCTCCAGGGAAATTGCTGAAATCTCCAGCCTGTTTTGCTCTAATTACATTTATTGTGACTGATCCAGTGTTGTGTGAAACTGTAGAGTCTCAAGTGACAAGAGACTCCTGATTTAACATAGTTAAAGTACATACAGTCACGCTGCCATTTGGAAAAAAGTGCACTATACAAGCAACTTACACAAAGTGAAGCTGTTCAAGGGGGCAATGTACTGTATGATAAACTAGATCAGATCATCATAATTGGATTATATAATATACTTTTAATCAGAGGAGTATTTTTGGTTGAAGAACAAGGATTTTAAATGAATGGATCTTGATTAGAGTGACAGCATTACACTAGAAAAGATAAATGTACACCAAAAACTGGAATATAGAGTTAAAAACAGTGATGGATTGCAGTGTTGAACAAATTATTTTAATATTAAACAATTTTTTGTGCAAAGATGAATTATTGAAATGATTCAGTATGAACTGATTAATGAATCATTAGAATATACCAATTCACTAATATGATTTGGACTTTTAAATGCAATTAAAAAATCAAGATATCATGGCCATGATTTTAAAAATCAAAATAATTAATTTAGTTTTATTTTGGGCATTACTTAACTAAATGAGAGAACAAATTAATCAGTTAATAAGTTGTGGGAAGGGAACAAATTCCTAGTTTTTGTATGTTATGCGAGTCTCTGCAATATGACTTTTAAACAACCATTTATATTGTAGTTTTGTCACGCTACATTGGTAATTGGTAGAAAAAGTGTATGGTATTGGAAAAACTATGCCATTTAAAAAAACATTAGTCAACTGTAATAATTGATAATTTTAGTAAATAAAAAATTGTTGTTGTGGTACAAAAACAGTGATCATAATTTGTTCGACACATAGGCAGAGGGTGAACCTACTTCAGGGTAAGGCTATTAACGCACATCATAACCCTATCTTTTAGGCAAGCACCCACTGAATAAAAATAAAACAAGGTAATTGTGAAGTTTTATCGCACATTTTTTCTCTCTAGCTATTGTGAGTTTAAATCTCATAGCTAATTCCAATTACCTGTTTTTTTTTAATCAATGGCGGAAAAAAGCTTCCATAAGTACCAGATATGGGCATTTTTTATATGACTGAATTTGTGTATAAAGTGATCATAATTTAATAAAAAACTTAAGTTGCTATTTATCATGTTTTTATTTCAACAGTTATTCTAACAGAACATAAATTATTAACAAACAGCAAGCAAAGAACGTTTAAATGATCAAAGAACATAATGACTGACATGAGTCCAGCGTGAATTTAAGCATGCTCAAAAAAATCCCCAATTATCAAGGTCAAATGAATCTCTTACCTACTATGTCGTATGTATATTTCCATTTTGAATTCGTGAGATCAGTCAGCACGCATGTGCTCAACTTAACTTGGCCTTTCAGCGTTTACTCATCTGAACGCCTCTGATTGGCCATTGCATTAATATAATAAGATAATGCAGAACGCTTTAAAAATTCATAATTTGATGCATCACTTTATTGGTGACATCTTTAAAAGGTTTAGTTTAATTGTACAGGGGCATATTTGTCCAATTTGGTGCCATTTTTTCCCCAACCCCCCGTTAATTTCAGACCTGTGCCCAGGGGAAGGCTAAGTCTTATCCAGCCTTAAATGCGCTTTGCCTATAGATGGCAAAAATGACTGAATTAGCACTTACAGTAATGAAATTGACATTAATTTGATGATAAATAGCAATATTTAGCTAAATATAATAAACATGTATCTAAATACATTATTACATATTATTACAGGGATGTGCCCTTCCATATTACACCTATCACAACTAATGATGATACTGAAATCCAGTTTCAGATTTTTCTATTATTTCTTAAGGTTAGTGAATAAAGTTTGCAAACTTTTTTGCACCAGTAAAGGTCTTCGCTGTTTTAATTGATGAACAGGCATGAGTAGTTATGAACCCTCCTCCTTGATTACAAAAAATATGTTTGTTTGGAGTGTGACGAGGGCAAAAATGGGCGCAATAAAAATTAATTTCATCTAGTGGGAACATTTGGTACTGCCCCCATTTTTTGAAATATCAGCCTTAAGGTTAGTTCACCAAAAAAATGAAAGTTACCCATAAATTACTCACCTTCAAGTCATCCTGGGTGTAAATGACTTTCTTCTTTCAGACGAATCCGGTTTGAGTTGTATTAAAAATGGTCTTTGATCTTTCAAGATGTTTAATTGCAGTCAGTGGGTGTAACACTGCATCAGTCCAACAGAAGTGAAATAAAAAGCATCCATCCTTAATAAAAAGTGTCTCACACAGCTCCGGAGGGTGAACAGTCTTCCTGTAGCGAATCGATGGGTTTTTGTAAGAAAAATTACCACATTCAAAACTCAATAATCACTTAAATGGATTGTGCCAACAGTTGTACATGGAAGCAGATGATGCTCAGAAGTGACGAATTTGGAAGCGTAGGGGTGAGATCAAAACAACAAAATGGTCCCTAATTAGAAGTACAAATCTTTTGACACTTCCCAGAGCACAAACACAGATATGCATTGGATATTTTGTCAGATCTGTTTTACTAATATGATTGCCAATAGAGAATATCTCAAGTTTTTTTGTGCCTATGCATACATGTACTAATTTAATACCGTAAAAACCCCTAAAAGTACAAAATATTAAATAAAAACAAATTTGAACTAAGTTACAGTACATTTTATTGAAATGGAAAAGTCATTACTGACCACCACCGATATGGATTCACCAAAGGGTTAAATCCTTTGTTGTTGAACTAGAAATAACTGCTCCGATTGAATTATATTATATACTGTAATGCTAATATTAATATCAGATCTAGCTTAACATGTTGACCTGATATTGTCCCAGCAGCAGTTTAGCTGGTGTTTGCTACATTGTCAAAAGTGAGAAAGTGGTCTTTGAGGCAGTTTCTCCAGGTGAACCCGCTGACCCCCTGTGGGCTATAATCAGTAACTTCTCCTCTCTGCTGCGAAGCACCAAACCTCACTGTTATTGCTTTGCCCCAGATGAAGATGAGCCTTCAAACAAAAGGGTGCTTGCAGTCGATATCGATTCTTCCTTGTGTAAGAAAGAGAGCAGGGTAAAATGTGTGTCTTTGATGAGCCTAAACAAGAATATTTCCTTCTGTTTTTCTCATGTTTTCTTTCAGAGGAACCGTCGAGGCGCGATTCGTCTATGTTTTCGTCCTTGGTATTTTGTTCACCGGCGTGAAGGACCTGTTGCGCTCGCAGGTGATGTCATCAGCGGGGGACAGTGGGCGGCTGAAGAGCAGAGGACTGTGGGAAGTGTACTCCGGGGTGGTGTTACTGGTGGCTCTGCTGTTCAGAGCTCATAATTTGCCCACGCTGGCCTGCTGTCTGCTCATCCAGACCGTCATGGCTCAGTTCATCTGGAAGAAGCTGCACTACGATGCCGCCCAGACTACCATCATGCACTACTGGTTCGGCCAGGCTTTCTTCTACTTTCAGGTAATGATAAGAGAACATCTTTATCATTAATGCATATCGATTAAATAATTGCAGTTTCATTGTTCTGAGGATGTTTTCACACATTGGGGTCGATCGCTCGGCGAAAACCAGGGTTTGATTTCATCAAGAGTTAAAACACTTTTCACATTGAATTTATGAATGATTCACCGTATTTTCCGGACTATAAGTCACACTTTTTTTCATAGTTTGGCTGGTCCTGCGACTTATAGTCAGCTGCGACTTATTAATCAAAATTAATTTGACATGAACCAAGAGAAATTACAGTCTACAGCCGCGAGAGGGTGCTCTATCTTTTCAGTGGTAGGCTACAGTTTATAAATATTTTTAAAGTGTAATTTATTCCCGTGATGCAAAGCTGTATTTTCAGCATCATTACTCCAGTCTTCAGTGTCACCTTCAGAAATTAATCTGATTTGCAACTCATTTATTGTTATCATTATTATTATTATTGATGAATTATTCATAATCAGTGTTGAATGTTTGTCAGTGTTTAAATACCATTATGCATTTTGTCAGGATTATTTTAGTAATAGAAAGCTCAAAAGAACTGCATTTATTTTTTTCATTTATTTTTCTTTGTTTTACTTACCCAAAACATCTGAATGACAGTCTGTCACCGTTTCCACATAAATATTATGCACCAAAAACATTTTTTAACTGAAATTAATAATATGATTATCACAGGAATGAATACAATTTAAAATCTAAAAAATAATTTATTTAAAATGTTTAAGATTTCATAGTTTTACTGTTTTTACTTCATTTTTTCCATCTGGTGAGCACAAGAGCCTTCTTTTAAAAACATTACATATTTTGAATCATTCCAAACTTTTGAACTTTAGTATAAATGACCTAAAAACTGACAGATGTGGAATAAAAGTTGCAAAACTTTTTTTCCCAGCTGATGAAGGACGGATGGACTGTTTATAAACCTGATCAAAAGAATCGGTTTTATAATGAGACATCAAGAGTAAATCAAATCAGAGCTGTGTGTGTGTGTGTGTGTGTAAGTGAGGGTCATAAATGATGCTTTACTGGCCAATTATCATTTAAAGCACCCGAGCATGGAATTATGGGCTTGACAATGACATCATCATTGAGGGTCAATGCAACTGAACTGTTAAAGGACGGATATATTCTTCTCTCTCTCTAGTCATTAAACAGGGTGGAGGTGATTGTTAATTGTAAATTGTCAAATTGATTTAGCTAATTTTGTTAGGCCAGGCCCTTTTTCCGCCCACACTGAAACTGCAAACTAGCATGAAATAATGGAAGTAAGAGAGGCAAGAAGAGAGCGATTGAGGAGGAGGATTTTCCAATCTGCCTGTCCTGACAGGAGCAGCCGGAGTGACAGACACAGCCTCCTGTGAGCGGCTGACAGGAAAGAGCAGGATCTGTTCGTTTGTTTCCCCTCTTCCTCATCCATCCATCCATCAGTCGAGGGACCCTCAGACTCGAGACTGTCAGTGGAGACTAGAAAACACAACACTTCTCTCACCTCACCTGAATAACTGCAGGGAGCCTCTGCTGCATCACTCTACTACTGTTTATATCAGCCGATTCCAAACTTTCTGTCAGCTTAACCCTATAGATGCCAAATATTTACCTGAAGTCCCACCTGAAATTTTTTATTAATATTTTAAATAACTATAATTAATGTCCATGGTTCACTGAGGTTGGTTGGTTATTGGTCAAACAACATGAAATTTGTTTTTTAGTAAGTATTTTATTTTAATTTGTTTTTATGTATATATGGGGCTGCATTAAAAAGGTTATATAGGACTTTTATATAGGACTAGGGATGTTCATTTCGGTTATTTTTCCTAACCAAAAACCGATGCTTGTTAACCGATTATAAGTAAACTGTTAACTGACAAGATTATTTTAAATTAAAATTGAATTAAATTAGAAAGGATAAGTGTCTATGACCCATTAAAAATACTAAAATTTGTTTCCTGAGGATTAATTTTACATGTTCAAAAAGCAGCAAACAACAGAACATGAGGATTCACATGCAGCACATCACGCATCTGTAGCTCTTCGGCGAGCGGAAAAAAAACATAATAAAGCTAGGCTATGTATAGTGAATAAAAAGGCCTAAATGAGAAATATATTTTTACTTGAATAATAAATAACGAAAATCGAGTTTCTGTTCATTTTTGTGCTGCGTGAAAGGAAACCAGACGGCAGAAAGCGCATCTTATTTTTCTTTTGGCTTATTTTACAAAAGCACACAGATTAGTTTTTATTGTGAATGTGCACAATGTACAGAAGGTACACTAGTTTACTAGTTTTACCTTTGACAATGCAGCCTGTTCATTATCATAATAAAATACAGTCAGTCAAACATATGAAAAAACCCCACACTGCTCAGTTTAAATATGTAGTAAAATCTGTGCCGTTTTAAGGTTATCACCGTACACCGTGATGTTATGCAGAACATTTTGTTTTATGTAGATATTGGAATGCGAGTGAAGTAGGCTGTAATAAATAATAAAACATTGTGAATACGGAAACATTTGATATTGTGTCGAATGAGAGACAAAACCTTTTCAGTTTCCTTTTAGCCTAAATTAATTTTGGCTTGTTGTTTATGTTGCTATAATTTCTTATAGGCTATTTTTTATTCTTGTTACTTTTTGAATAGGCTACTGTTAATTAACAGGATATGTTGTTGAGTGAGGGGAGCATAGCTATGTTTACAGTGTTTATTATTATGTTTGTAAACATTTTGCATCGGCATTAGGTCTATTTCTGAATGAAATAATAAAATGTGACTTATCAATAGGCTACGCAATGTATGTTTTTTACATACACAATTTTTTTAATACGCGTAGTGTAGCTTATTTTTACAATGCAGCAAACCTTTTTAAATATTTTGATCAATTACTCAAAATAAATAAATAACTTTTTAAACCATTTAACTGATTGTATTAATCGTTCAAAATTCTTAACGGTCGATTAACGGTTAATCAGTTAAAATTAACATCCCTATACAGGACTGCATGTATGTAGGGCTTAATCATAATAATAATAGTAGTAATAGTAGCAGTATTTTAACCCTTTAAAATTTAAGATATAAATATACTACTGTTGTAAATTATCCAGTGAAATTAAAAAAGGAGTATTTGATAATTATAATAATTTATTTTAAACTGGAATGTACAATACTAATATTTAAGATATTTACACCTTAAGTTCTTCCCTTTCAAATGATCAAATCCTCAAGCTTTTATTTTGGTGGAATGCTGTTGAAATGCTGTTAACTTCCATTCACAGAAGTTTTGGAAATTATGCAAATGTAAACGGTGCATATTGCTTTCCTAAAATAAAACACTGCCCAAAAGCTATATGCTTATTGAATAAAATCTGCATGTGATTTTATAATCCCACTATGCTATAGAAATTTTATTTTTATGGAGATTTGCATCCACATTTATTTATTTTAACTGAACATTCGATTATTATCTTTTCATCAAATCAGGAACCCATATTTAGCATAAATTCACATTTAAGGGGTTTTCAAGCCCCCTAGCACAAAGAATTAAAGGAGTTAAATCCAAAATATGAATTCCCTTTGCTCTCATGTTATTCCAGACAGCCACGGCACATTCATTTTTGGGGTCTTTATAAAATGTCAAAATGTATATTAACCTATGTGTGTTGATGTTTTATGGTCTATTCAGGGCAACTCTAATAACATTGGGACGGTGGACATCTCTGTGGGTTTTGTGGGTCTGGAGAGTTATGTGGAAGCACCTGCCATTTTCCTGACGGCGCTGAGCACCTACGCAGGACCGCTGCTCTGGGCCTGTCACCTGCTGTGCTTCCTCAGTTCACAGAGAGACAGGTAACACACACACACACACATACAAGCTCATGTTGAAGGACTGAGTTAGGACTCAAGTATATACCAGGAACATTTAACATTTGTAATATATTCACCAAGAAAACTGTTATCAATTTATTTCATTTCACAATATTTCCGTATTTTTTTATCAAATAAATGCACTCTTGGTGAGGCTTCTTTCAAAAAACATACAAAATTCAAATGTTTGAACTGCAGTGTATTACGTGTTGTTTAGCAGATGCTTGTGTTTAAAGCGTTCAGTGTGTTTTATTAGGAATCGATAGCCGTGACCTCGGCATTGCTAGTGTCAAGGTTAGTACTTTACCGCAGCTACAGGAACAGTACCAATGCAGAAAACGCTAGAGGACGGTCTGAATGGAGCATGTACATTAAGTGTTTCCAGCTGAATGCTGCCTTACAAACACAGTAATCATGCTGAACATGGTCGACTTCCAAACAGGCCTTGTGAGCTCTTGAGAAGTCTCTAATTAAATGTGTCATTTGAACTTCCGGCAAAAACTAGTCCTGAAGAAACACAAACAACCTGTTATTTCTATCTATCTTATCAAAATCCACATGTATTGGTGACTACAGGCAGTGGTGTTGTGGTGCCTGGAGAAGTGGGTATACTTTTCATTTATACCCCCATTTTGATGCCTAGCAAAGGATGAACGGTCTGTGATGTAAACAGTGACGTAATACTAGTCTGGCATATTTAGTAATAAATATACTATATGGTAGAGTCCTGCACGGGTCAATTTTTGGACACCCGCGCCCACCCGTACCCGCAGCGTTCAGCACCAGATCTGACCCGTCACCCGTAATAATATACAAATTAAATCCGCATCCACCCAGACCTGTTAATATTTGGCCCGTTACCCGATCCGCGCCCGCGATAAATCACACACACTAAAATATTCCAATTAAAGTGCTTTTTTATCTCGCACCTCTCTCAACATCACGACAGTATGTGTAATGGTAATTTAGACATAAAAATATTGCATATATTAATTATCCGCCCGCATCCCCGCCCGTGAATTTTAGAAATGTCAAAATCCACCCGTTTCAGCCACTTTTATGCGGGTATCCGTGGGTATCCATGGGTACCCGACCTGTTGCAGGACTCTACTACACAGATCCATTCAGAATCTAAAAAACACATTCAGGCTTCACCAGCCTCCACTGTAAATGTGACTCTAAGCAATCTCTAATGAATCAGTTGGGTTAAAAAAATAAAAAAATAAAAATAAAAAAGATCTGAATGCAAAAACTTGCTTCTTTTAATTTTTAAGGTATTGTTTTCATTATAATGTGCTGATTCAAATTAGGAGACAATAATTAAGGGGGGGTGAAATGCTATTTCATGCATACTGAGTTTTTTACACTGTTAAAGAGTTGGATTCCCATGCTAAACATGGACAAAGTTTCAAAAATTAAGTTGTACGTTTGAAGGAGTATTTCTGTTCCAAAAGTACTCCTTCCAGTTTGTCACAAGTTTCGGAAAGTTTTTTTCGAGTATGGCTCTGTGTGACGTTAGATGGAGCGGAATTTCCTTATATGGGTCCTAAGGGCACTTCTGCCGGAAGAGCGCACGCTCCCGTATAGCAGAGCTCGTGATTCTTTAGCTCCGCCCACACGCCACGCCTCCAGCTGGTCGTGTTTTTCCGGGAAAAATCGGTACAGACTATCTTTCTCTTATGAATATAATAAAACGAAAGACTTTTTGGAGTTATGAAGGATGCAGTACTACTCTATAGGTACTCAAGATTAACAGGATATTGAGTGAAAACAAGCATTTCACCCCCCCTTTAAAATGAATATCATGATTCCCACTATGACCACTAGTTGGAACTAGAAGATCATTTATTCTCTAATTTACCATTTCCACTCTGGAATATAGTTCTTTTCACATGTTTTGCTAATGGATTTATATTTAGACATTATAAAATGACTATCATAGCATTTAAAAATCTATTTTTTGTCAGATTTCAGCATTGTTTTGTATTAAAGAATGAAGTAGCAAGAGTTTTCAACTCTTCAGATCTACTTGAATCACATAGATGCCTGTTTTGAATTAAAATCGCAATTTTCAGTGAAAGGTGGCTAGTTTGTATCCTTGGTTACAAGCTTCTTAGTTTCTCTCAAATATAAATCAAACGCACATTCACAAACGTGTTTTTTTTTTGTCAGCAATATACTACCCTATTTTATTTTTTTTATTTTGCACAACGAATAGCCAATTTAAAAAGATGCTGTATTTCACTCTTGCAATAGATGGTCAGTAAACAAGCACATGTAAAGGAACAGATTCATTAAGGCTTGGCCAGTTCACAAGGCACAAGAAAAAACACTTACCAGTTATGAAAGTTTATGAACATCAGGTGAAGCGGTCACATAAATGTTGCCAAATTTTTTAATGGTTGCATACAACAAGACTATAATTCTTCCATCCTGCAAATTATGGTCATTTTCGTCAGTTAAGGCTCGTTAGCTTTCGGCCTGATTTAAATCAGACACAGAGATGTAATGCGGTAAGATCACATTTATTTGAATTAATTAATTATATCATTTATGAAGAGTCACGTGACGTGCTCATGAACCTAGTCGCACTTGAGTAGAGTCCCATACGTTTGGCCCCTTTTTGCAGATTTTTTCGTTTTATTTTAAGCTTATTTCATTAACAACACTTTTCTTAAATGTCTGGCAATCGGAAGCAGCAAGAGATGTCTCCGTCGGCTTCTCCGATTAAGAAGAAATGTAAACCACCGGCACCGACCACAGATGATATGGTGGATAAGATGGCGAATACTGTTGCGCACTTTGAGGAGATTCTAAGATCTGAGTTGTCAGCGATGCGGAACGAGTTCGCTTCTCACATGTCAGTTGTTCAATCGCTATGCTCCAAAATGGATCTTCTTACAGGGGAGATGAGAGAACAAAAGAAAGTTGTCGCGGATCACGATAGGCGAGTAGCAGCGCTCGAGCAACAGGTTGTTGATTTACAGGATCGCAACAGGCGCTGCAATCTGCGTCTGGTTGGATTACCTGAAGGGTCCGAAAAGGACGACCCTTTGGGCTTTTTGAAGAGATCGCTGCCGGCGTGGCTCCCGTCTCTGACAGGCAAAGAGATTGAAGTGGAACGAGCGCATCGCGTGTACACAAGGCTCTCCTCAGATCGCGCTAAACCACGGGTTTTTATCTTTAAATTGTTGCGGTATACGGATAGGGAGCTCATTTTGCGGGCCGCCAGACTTCATGCCCCGGTGAAAACATCCGACGGAGCAACGCTGTCTTTCTTTCCAGATTTTTCGCCGGCCACCGCAAAAAGAAGAAGTGCATTCGCGTCAGTAAGAAAGGAAATGAGAGAGGCAGGCATCCAGAATTTTCTTCTCTATCCTGCAACGCTGAAGGTCATTCTCAATCAGGGTGAACCTAAATTGTTATATTCCCCAGAAGAAGCAAGAGTGTTTTTCAGATCTCATTCATCCTCCAATTCTCACTGAACTCCAGCTGGGCGCTTGCTATCTAATCGGAGAAGAGATGCTCTCAGGCGACCGTGTCTTTCACTGTTTACTCTAATATTTACTTCTGAACTTATAGTTACTATATAGTTTCATTGAACATACAGTATCGCTTACTGATCACGGTGGTATAATATTTATGTTCGTTGTATTTCTTCTTGCTTGTTTCAATTAATGAATTAATTTATTTTTTATTATTTTTATTTATTATTATTATTATTATTATTATTTTATTTATTTATTTACTTATTTATATATATATATATATTTTTTTTTTCCACTTAAGATACTATCTAGTCAAAATGTGACTTTGGGGCCAATGTTGGTGCTTCTGTAATGTGCAGGTTTTTGTTGACGCCACGGATCATATTAAGGGGTGGTGGCAGATCAAGGTTCGTTCTTGGTTTGGTCTGCCATAGTTCATGGAAACATGTTAATATATTTTTGAAAACTGATGGAAGGGTGGGGATGGGGGGTGGTTTGATGGTAGACTCAACTGGTTTTGTTTTCAAATTTGTATGTTGTCTTATTTTGTAGTAATGCTGTTTGATACCTATGACTGACCTTAATATTCTAAGTTGTAATATTAATGGCCTAAATGGCCCACACAAACGTACAGGTTTTCTGGATTTTTTGCGAAGGAGAAAGATTGATATAGTGTTAGTTCAAGAATCCCATTTGAAAGAGGAGGATGTACACAGGTGTAATAATAAGTTTTATGAAGTAGTATCTCATTCATCTTCGGATGCTAAAACCAAGGGTGTTCTAATATTGGTGCGGAGGACGTTAAATATTACTATTTTAGATAAAGGTTGTGATCCAGACGGTAGAATAACACACATAAAAACAATAGTGGAGAATAGGAATATTGTATTTATTTCAGTTTATGCCCCTTGTACTCCTGAACCTACTTTTTTCTCTGTTTTGTCTTCCTATCTTTTAAAATTTTCAGATTTTGAAATTGTATTAGGTGCAGACACCAATTCTGTAATGTCGCATATCCTAGATAGATCTGGACCAAAGGAATCACACTCTCAAGCCTTGTGTTCTGACAAACTTAGGCAATGTGTAACCTCGTCTTCATTGGTGGATACTTGGCGTTTACTAAATCCTTCTGCTAAGTCTTTCACTTTCTTTTCTGCTACTCATAAATCCTATTCACGAATTGACTATATTTTCATTTCTACTTCTTTATCTTCAGCTGTTTGTGATGCCGATATCTGTTCCTTATCTTTGTCTGATCATGATGGAAATTTGTGCAGATTATCTTTGATCCCTCGACCGTCTCGTGCGACTAGATGGCGATTTAACCCTAAATTGTTACAAGATGAAAACTTCTGTAGTCAATTCAGAAATAATTTTGCTGAGTTTATTGAAATTAATCAAGGCTCAGTGGATGATCCACGAACACTTTGGAATGCAGTTAAAGGATTTATAAGGAATAACTCAATTTCATATGCCTCTTTCCTTCAGAAAAACAGACATAAAAAGATAGTTGAATTGGAATCACAGCTCCAGAATCTGACTAGAGACAATCAGCGTTGTTTCTCACACAATACACTCAGCAAAATCATGGCGGTTAGATCCGAGCTTAATTCATTACTGCGATCCAGGGCAGAATTCCTGATTCAAAGATGCAGGCAGAATTATTATTTTCAAGGAAGTAGACCTAGC
Source organism: Carassius auratus (assembly GCF_003368295.1). NCBI lineage: Eukaryota > Metazoa > Chordata > Actinopteri > Cypriniformes > Cyprinidae > Carassius > Carassius auratus. The sequence continues at coordinate 57,955 of NW_020523687.1, read as the reverse complement.
CACCTTTTAGCTTTAAGAATACGTAACAGTGAAAAGTTTGCTAATATCTCAGCAGTGAAATCCCAATCCGGGCTCATTGTGACAGATCCAAAAGACATTAATATTTCTTTTCATTCTTTTTACTCTAACCTCTATACTTCTTCTGCTGTTGGTGACCCTGACACTTTTGCATCTTTTCTGTCCAACCTTGATTTACCTAGGCTGTCAGATTCAGACTCTGATTACCTGGCTGAACCGATTACCCTTCAAGAGCTGGAGTCAGCAATTCGATCTATGAACAAGGGGAAATCCCCAGGTTTAGATGGTATTCCTGTCGAATTGTATATTACTTTTTGGTCGGATTTAGGCTCCCTCTTGTTAGATATGATAAATTTTTCAGTTACTCAAGGTTCATTTCACCCGTCTATTAATATAGCTGTGATTTCTCTCTTGTTAAAAAAAGATAAGGATCCGACTTCCTGTTCTAGTTACCGACCTCTCTCTTTGATAGGGACTGATGTTAAATTATATGCCAAGGTACTATCTCGTCGTTTAGAGAAATATATGAACAGACTAGTTCACCATGATCAAACAGGGTTCATTAAATCTCGCTCAGCATCAGATAATTTACGCAGGTTATATCATATTATTAATTCAACTAATAGTTCGTCCTCCCCTTGTGCAGTATTATCTCTAGATGCAATGAAAGCTTTTGACCAGCTAGAATGGAACTATTTATGGGCGGTTCTACAGCATCTGGGTCTAGGATCAAGTTTCATAAACATGATTAAAGTTCTGTACGCCAATCCAGCAGCCTCTGTTCTCACAGGTTCTGTCTGCTCTAACCCATTCTTTATACATCGAGGTACTCGTCAGGGTTGCCCGCTTTCTCCTCTTTTATTCGCCTTATCTTTGGAACCCTTAGCACAAGCGGTCCGACTATCTGAAACTATTTTTCCCATAAGTATAAGGAATACTCATCATCATATTTCTTTATTCGCAGATGATATCTTATTGTTTCTGGAGAAGCCGTCACATTCTATTCCCCATGTATTGAATTTATTTGACCATTTTGGATCTCTCTCTGGGTTTAAAATTAATTGGAGTAAGTCATGTCTACTTCCCCTCAATTCTAAATTTGATCCCATTTCCCTTTCTGTATCTATTCCAGTAGTTCCAAACTTTAAGTACCTGGGGATAGATATTTTTCCTTCCCTGCAAGAAATTATTTCAAAAAACTATAGTAGTATTCTAGGCAAAATATCCTCAGATTTAGAAAATTGGTCTCGTCTTCTTACTTCTTTTCAGGCTCGTATATCGGTGATTAAAATGAATGTTCTCCCACGTATTAATTTCTTCTCTTCTATGATTCCTCTTGCTCCACCGGTTGGTTACTGGAACAAACTTGATGCATGTGTTTCACGGTATATATGGGATGGGAAACGTCCTCGTATTAAACTGACTACTTTACAACGAAGTAGATTACATGGAGGTCTTTCTTTCCCTAATTTTAGATTGTATGCCCAAGCCTTTTCCCTCCGCCCTTTATCAGTTTGGTTTGACCCTGATGCTTCTGAATCTTGGAGAGCAATTGAGGAATCTATTGTCTATCCATATAAATTGAAGGATCTTGTTTTTTCTGGGGTTCCGCTTAGGCAGTGTAAATCTAGGTTTGGTCCCATTGTAACCCATCTCCTTTCTACATGGAGGGATGTTGAAAGACGTTTACAATTAGTTGAAATTTGGCATAAGCATACTCCAATTTTTCACAATAATAATCTTTTGTCAGGCAACACTCCATTCCATTGTCCGCAATGGACTCATCACAAAGTAAATACTCTGGGAGATATTTATGATGATAGTGGTTTACAATCCTTTCAGAATCTCAAAACTCAATATAATCTGCCAGGCACTTCCTTTTTTATGTATTTGCGCATTAGGTCAGCCCTGCGGGCATATGGGGTGCCCTGGAACTCTCAATTGCCTATTCACCCTTTGCGCAAACTAATCCTTCCCTCTGAGGAATCTCCTTCCTCTGCTTCAGTCATCTATCTTTTTCTTCTTGAGCATTCTTACAAACCTCTATCTATTACAACTGTTTGGGCTAAGGATCTTAATGAGGATGTGCAGGTTTTATTCTCAGATCAGATATGGGGAATGTTTAAACTGTCTTCTAAAAACCCAAACCACCAAATTATTCATTGGAAATTGCTGCATAGGGTTTACTTGACCCCACTGAAACGTTATCATATGAATCTGTCGTCTTCTCCTAAGTGTGTTCTCTGTCCGCAAGGACTTTTAGGCACATTTTTGCATTTTTTTTGGGAGTGCCCCTCTCTCTCTCCTTTTTGGATTCAGCTCTCACAGGACCTTTCTTATTTGTTGGGTACTGAGATATGTTTGTCTCCACGTCATTTTTTCATGAATGATTTTTGGGACCTCACCTTGTCTGTCCAACAAAGATGTTTACTGTTAGCTGCTCTCACTGCAGCAAAAAAGTTGCTAGTCAATCGTTGGAATCCTCCTCACACAATGGACAGAAGAACCTGGGCGGTTTATTTGTTAGATATTATCTCAATGGAACTCTCAATTTCTCGTATACATGGATCTAATGTGAAAACTGTTAATTTATGGCATTCATCTTTTAATGTCGTATCATCTTTTCTAAAATCTTTGTAAGAATTATTTTATTATATTTTATGTATTAATATTACTTAATTTATTTATATTATTGTTTATTTTACTTTATGTATTTATTTATTATTTTTCTTCTCTACTCTTTAGTCTACCAGGGGGTGGGATGGGTTGGGATGGGTTCTACATTTGCTCAGTTGCTTTTTGTTTTCTGCTGTTGTAAACAAAAGAAAATTCAATAAACAGTTGTTAACAAAAAAAATTATATCATTTATATGAATTAGTCAGAGAGAGAAAAACAGAGAGAGAGAGAGAAAGAGGGATGAAAGTTCCAGGTGTGTGAACCGCATGTGTCTGCGCATCTCTCTCTACAAGCAATGAGGCATAAAAACAACATTTTACCCCCTCATTGCAGAGAAATATAACGTTGCTAGTCAGTAGCCCGTCTAAGCTATTTTACTAATAAAAATTTCCGTGCTCTGTTGTCGTCGTTTTGTGCATAATGTTTTGGCCTTATCACCCAGCCTAATTCTCGGGTAAAAACACTTAAAACAACATTCTGTGTAAAAACAGTACTATTATTTATAAAATCAAAGCAGAGTGATACAAACAGTGAAACGGTTGGAGTTCTGTTATCACAAGAATATTGCACTCCTCTCAGCCAATCAGATTCAAAGACATGAAAAAACTGTTGAATAAAATAATAAATAAAATAATAATTTCACTCTTTTTACTGATGTGTTACTTACTGTTCTTTCTTTGTAATTATTTGTATTAATTAGTAAAACCTACACCAATTTTAATGAAATAGGCCTTTCCTGTTGTACCTTTAAGACTCCTATATGTACTTTATATGAATGTAAACTTGTAGTTTTGAGTCCTTGTGGGTTATCATATACAGCATTTTTCATGTTTCTGACATCATACCAGGCTTATTATTGTTGATTACATCTAACATTATTAAAAAAGCTGATCTGAAATACAATATAAATAAAAAAATAAAAAAATAATATATTGATCTTATTTTCTCTCTCATTTTCGTAATTATTATGTTGGCTTGGCAACAAGCCAACATACTGTTATGCTATTTAAACTTCTTCTTTTTCCTCTTTTTCTTATTATTATTTTTCTGACAGAAATTCTAAACGCTACTCCTCCTAGGGCTTTAAAGCCACAAGCCCCAAACTCGGCAGACACCTGGGGGATAGAGCGGTGCTGGTTGCTATATCTTTTCAGACTGATCAGACTTAAAGTTTTTTTTAAATTAATTTTTAAATGTAAAAACTCATTACCCATAGACTTCCATTGTCTGAGAAAAATCGCGCCCCTACTGGTTGCAATACCCGGAGTTTTGTTTACTTTCACTTTTACATTGGTTAAAAATACAAGTAAATAATACAATTTCCCTCAAACTGACAAGCTAAACCAACATATCTGATTACAGGGGTCAGGGCTCATTAATAATTTATTTCTGGGCAGAGACCAGTCAGGCGAGAAAAGAATCACGGCTGGTCAGCTGCTGGAGGCATTGTCTACATGAGCTCACAACGAGCGAATTCATTCTTATTTAAGACCTTTTAAAACGGCGATTGCACGCAATCCACACGTTAGAGCACACCAAGAGCTAAATTCAGATGTTTCTGAACTGTTTAAAGTAATAACATGATATATTCGCGGCAGCCAAATGTCCGCGAGCTCGCGATTTCTCTGAACACTTGAAGTCCACATGACAGCCGCGTTTCGGGGCGAGATCGGACAAATAAATAGGCTACACATTTCATTCACACTGACAAGCTAAACCAACATATGTTATTATTACCGGGTCAGATCTCATTTATAAATTATGTCTCTGACGAGAGAGAAACGAGCGCTTCAATATCACAGCGAATTGCACTAATCCACCCATTAGAACACAACAAGAGCAGAATTCAGGTGTTTTTGAACTGTTTATGTGTGCAAAATGAAATATAATTTGACAGCGTGATACAGCTTATGAATACTGGAAGGAAAAAAAGTCACGATAGCCTTTTAACTCTGGAGTCGTTTTGAGTCATTTTCTCCTGATAACCCCGAAATTTACTTAAATTACACTTTCAGTTTTAATCATACAGATAAGAGCAATACATCAATCGAATCTGTAAAGGGTCTACTTTTTTTGGATACAAACATAATAACAACAAAACTTTGTGCACTCATAAAATAAATATAACAAACAAGGTGCAGCCTTGGTCTGCGCTGATCTTCATTTACAAACACGTCATCAAAATGAACTGTAACTCCGTGAATACTCAACAAAGAGACATGAGAGATATATCTATAGAAAGCTTGACATGTCTACTTTTAAACCAAACAAGTGCTGACGAACAAATATTCTGTGATAAAGTAATCCATATCAAAACAACGCGATGTCCTTTTTTCACGTCTAATGTGTATGGAAGGCCAAGAGGGTCAAATACACGTGAATCTTAACGTGTCTCTGTAAAGGGTCTACTTTTTTTGGATACAAACATAACAACAACAAAACTTTGGGCACTTATAAAATAAAGATAACAAACAAGGTGTGCTGTCTGCAGCCTTGGTCTGCGCTGATCTTCATTTACAAACATGTCATTAAAATGAACTGTAACTCCATGAATACTCAAGGAAGAGACATGAGTGATATATCTATAGAAAGCTTGACATGTCTACTTTTAAACTAAACAAGTGCTCCTGAACAAATATTCTGTGATAAAGTAATCCATATCAAAACAACGCAATGTCCTTTTTTCACGTCTAATGTGTATGGAAGGCCAAGAGGGTCAAATACATGTGAATTTTAACGCGTCAACAACACGTTAAATACGTGTATTTCATGCGTAGGCAACACGTATTTAATATTATTTATTTATCTGCGCTGCACAACATGGTAAAGTCATTTATATATTTTTTTAATAGCTTCTTAAAATACTATATTACTCCGATATTATATCCAATATTGTTTAAGGCGTTAAATACATGTTGTTTACACGTGAAAAATCAGCGGGTATTTAACGTGTATTTCACGTTGAAATACACGTGAAGTACACGTTAAAAATCAGTTTGAAGAGGTCAATTTCATTGGCTGCTGAGGACTTGGGTCAAACCACTTCTGTGAGCTTAGAGGGGTGTACCATTCATAGACAGGCAACCACCATTTAACATGCTATAGATCAGCTTATTCAGCCTTCATATTTAGTCTTTCTTTTCTGTTTTGTATAGCCTATAGAAATAATATATTTAAGTTTCAGTTTTATTAAATATTTATTTTTTAATAAATATTAATTAAAATTTTGTGGTGATAGTATAACGTTTATAAAAGTTACAGTATTTTGTAATGAAACAGGACTTTTTGTTTAGCTCTTGACTCACCGAAGTATACTATATATAGTGTCCCTTCTTTAATTTTTCAGTAATGTGTGATAACTTAAAATATGTTGTCAGTACTATTAAAATAACATCAAATTGAATGGTATTTAGGAGATTATGGTTTTTGCATGTCTTATTTCGCATTCAGCTAGACAACCCTGTCGTAGCTGTTATCATAGCCTAGGCTTTTTATTAAAAAAGAAAACAGCAAGGGACCATGGAAAAAGACTGTTGCAGGTGTATTTTTATGGTATTATTGTTTTAAATTTTTTGCAGCGGGGCAACTCAAGAATGTTGGGCACACAAGTACTGTGGCTCTTTTGCCCCATGGCCAAGATGGCCAAGCCAACATCAAAGTTAGTTCACTAACTTTTAATTCTAGTTTAATTTGATGTACTAAAATAGCTAAAACTGAAATTAAAACCTGTAATAGACATTCAAAATAAATGATGAAAACAATCTTTAAAATGAAAAAATAATAGAATTTATACAAATCTAAATATGAAAAAAAATCTAATAGCATATTAATTATACTAAAATATCTGTATATTTTTTCAGCTTTTTTGGGAACGTTTTGTATTACCATAGTTAGAGTTTTTCTACAAAGTTTGGCAAAGAACATTGTGTTTTACTCAACATTGGCCTCATTAAACTGAGTTTTATGCAATGATGCTGCAACAACCTTTCGATGTGACACTTTTTTATTAAAAATACTGCAGTGCAGTAAAAAAAAAAAAGCTTGAAATGACTCATGAGTTATAGGGCAATAACAGTGCTTCTGTAGTTCACTGTACCGGGGACGTCTGCAGTTTTTTTTTTTCTCATAGCAAACCTCTTCTTTCATTTTCTTTAGCCAAAAAAAAATAAATTCTCAACATTTGTATAACTTTAAAATAGAAAACAGACAAAAAAGACTGTTTTCAAATATTCAGGCCTAATCCACATATCAGTGATACATAATTACAGAGCATTATGGGAATATTAATCAGTGCTAGTTTTTTAAGATAATTGTTTTAATGGCGCTTGAAGTGATCTGTCAGAGCGAATGAGGAATCGGAGCCAGTTATTAGAGCTCGAGCTGGTAATGATGGTACAATTAGAGCCACTCACAGAACAATGAATAATGGAAATCATGCCGAGACAATCAGACTTCACCCAAGACACACACACACGCTTACACAGATTTTACTGGCCTCTCGATTTTTACAGAAATTATTCTTTAAGAGGTCATTCCAGAAGGAATCAAATTTTTACTTGGTCATTTGAGCTAAAAGAGTTACTTACTGTAACATTCAGCACTCAAGAGTTCCTCCGCACTCTACAAAAGCCTTCTGACATCAGACATGTAAGACCACCCACATACACACTGAGGTGTTCAGAAACTTGTTCCATCCAACCATGATGAGGCAATAAGACGCAAGTACTGTAGGATAGATACTGGTATCACTAAACAGCTGAAGAACTTAAAGGGTTAGTTCACCCAAAATTCTGTCATTAATCACCCTCATGTCGTTCCAAACCCAAGACTTTTATTCACCTTTTGCAACACAAATTAAGATATTTTTGATGAAATCTGAGAGCTCTCTGGCCCTCTGTAGACAGCAACGCAACTGCAATATTCCCAGGTCCAGAAACATTGCAAGGACATTGGTAAAATAGTTCATGTGATATCAAAAGTTCAACTGTAATTTAACAAAGCTACGAGTATACTCTTTTGGCACAAAGAAAACAATAATAACATGATTTATTCACCAATTCTTCTCCCCGAGTTAACATCTTTTCGGACATTTTGGGCAGTACCCAGTATGCCCACGCTGTCTACTGAACGTAAAAAATACTGATTAAATTTGGCGAAAGTGCGAGCATACTGAACACAAACAACGGTAACTCATAGAGAAGCATTGTTGAATAAATTAAGTTACTATTGTTTTCTTTGCACACAAAAAGTATTCCTAAGCTTCATAAAATTATGAACAACTGATGTCACATGGACTATTTTTTACGATGTCCTTGTCCTATGTTTCTGGACCTGGGAACATTTTAGTTGCATTGCATAGAGCTCTCAGATAACCGATGCTTATCAACCATCTTTGGGCTTGTAGTTTGGGCATAACTCGCAAAGCAATCCAGTTTAAGGAGTTAATAAAGTAAGCCATGTGGCTTACTTCTAAGAAATACCATTTGGTTTTGAGTTTATTATGGACATGTTCTTAATTGGAGTTTTTTTTTTTTTCTAGCAAGATCTGGCAATGCTAAATCAAAGTATACTCTGTGATTTTTATTTTACTACATGCAGAAAATACTCAACGCAGATTAAGTTAATTTAAGTTAAGTTAATAACTAGTTAACTAGTTAGTTCAGTTTCTGTAAACACTGTATAGAGTTTCTGTGGATGCTGTTGTCACTACCTGAAATTTTCAGGAGTTAAAGGTGCAGTAGGAGATCTTGGAAAATTCTAACTTTAGCCTGATAGCACTGAAAGCAAACGCCCCACGAGCGTATATGTTCCATGCAAAGGGTATTAAAGTGTGTGAGACATAAATTTAAATAGTATTTATTTAACCTACAGATGTATTGATTGTATCACGTTTCACACTTCTCTAGTAAATTTTGTAAATCCGTGAATGAATGTTCCGAAGTAAACTAAACTTCAATGGATTTCCCCTGAAAAAAACGCTTACAACCAGAGTTAGGTGCTTCTACACCCTTGTTAATCAGTTATCATTTCCCACTGATTTTAGGAATAAATTATGGGTACGTTTAGGTTTAGGGGTAGGGATTGGGTTAAGTCTATATTTTTGGACAATAATGTTGATCCAGGATCATCAGAAGATGTTGATCCAGGAACATGTCTTGGCAAAATCATGGCAACCGTGTGTACTGAACAGGATTAAGCACTAAAAGGTGAATTTACAACCAAATTGAGCTGGAGTGTATGTGACCTTTGCGTAGCAGCTGCAGATTCTTCAGATCCCAACTTTAAAGCATTCCGCTGTATTTTATTAGAGTTGCTTCTCATTTTACATGCAAACACAGAGGGCATTTACATACTGTAAAAGTTTTAAAGGCACGTCAGTCTTAGGTGGGGTTTGAGAGTTGTTGTTTTCATCATGTGTAAATATTAATATTCATGATTTTTAAATCATTCTAGAGCATAGACTGGTGTAGTTGTGATGAAATTGATCTGATTACCATAAAACACAGGATGCATGCATAATTTATTTGCTTTTACACCAACGCTTTAGTATTGCTCCACATTTTTTCACTTTGCGGTTTAATGCCAGTTTTTCAGTTATGCCTGAGAATGATACATTGTTTACTATTTGCATGGTTTGGGAGTGTTTGAATTGCACTCTTTAGACCATGGAATCAATATGAACACAGCTGCATTTGTGTCAGTCATGTCAGGATAGGGCAAAATTCTAAATGAAAGATGGAATATGGAACAAATTGGTTCAAATTAATCAGCTGAAATTTTAACGGAAGTTGAAATTTTAGTTGGAATGAAAAAAATGTTAATTTAAGGAATTTTATTCTGAGAAATTGGATTGTGAAAAAGCTTTTTCCACCCTGATCCACATACTGCATGTTAATTAATCTACAGTATATATTGATTAGTCATTCTATATATTGGAGTTCTAAACTTTCAAACTTCAAAGCTATTCAAACTTTGCTTTTCTAGTTAAAAATTAGTTATATGATTTTCTTTGAATTACAGTTAATTTTGCTTTCCTTCACATTCAAACTTCTGCATTCCATTTTACTTCCTCAATTCGAATTAAAGAATCAAATTTGACTTTAAAAGGCATTTGCAATTCATTTGTGACCCTGGTAGATGCACTCTGTATATCCCATAACCCCACATAAATGCAGAGCTTCAAACTCTGCCTCTGTGAACCACCCACTCTTTATTTATCTCATTATAAAGTCTGTCCCTGTGAGCCTCAAAAGATTTCCCCTAAAGTGCTGTCCGACTAGAGCCTGATAAATGACCGTCTTAAGTGGTGAGACGTTCAGTCTGACTTACATAATTCAGCATGCTCAGTCAGCAGTGTCACTACAGCGCACAAACTCATACACACAAGAGATCCAGGAAATGCTCTTTGATCAATACTCCGCTTTCTGGAATCCCTGCAGGCCCGGCTGACCCATCCCCCATCTGAGCCGAGCATTTACACAATCCATTTGATAGAGAGAAATACGGAGGCTTGTTAAGAGATATTTCATTTCCTCCGAGGCAACAGGTGCTTTGTGTTCAGGGATATTGAATCCTGCAAACAATCTACTACCTGAGTGTCTGAGGTGTGGATTTGAATTGCAAATGCCTTCATCCGCCGGCAAACTCCTCGCAAGGCGGAGAAGGACCACCGTTCTGTTCGCAGAGAAATTTGTGACAGACGCGGGAAAATGATTTTAGGCAGTGCTGTCGGGAATCAGCAGCGGAGACTGTGATGTTGTTGCACAGTTTACAGAAGATTCACTGTGAGTATGAGCAGCTCCACAGGTCTGGAAATCAGCCGGTCTGTTTATACAAGCCAACTGTCAGTCAAAATGATGGAGCAGTCAAAACTGGACTGAACGATATGTTGTTCCTCAGATGATTCAGTATTAAATGTGGTTTGCTGTTTGCTGTTGTATTGATTGATGTTATGTCCAACAGAGCAGAGAGCATCGTGTTTTCAGTCTGTCTACTCTTGGTAAACTATATTGGCCTTTCTGTCACATTCCTATTTTGTAAAACTTGGGGAAGTAGTAGAAACTAACCAAGATTGCTCCAGATTCTTGCATATTACAACAGCAAAAACAAACAAGTTTAAAGGAACAGCTCACCCCAGAAATGAATTTTTTTATCATTTATTCGCTCTCATGTCGTTCCAAACCTGTATGACTTTCTTTCTCCTCCAGAACATAAAAGAAGAAACTCTATTAAATTACCATAAATGTAGTCAAGCTTTGTGTCCCATCAAAGGTTTGGCAGCACGTGAGGGTGAGTAAATCACCGTCCCCTTAAATGTGTTTTGGTAGTGATTTCTCCTGTCAGTCTTTGGCTTTTGCTTGTTTGTCTCGTAATGTAATTTAAATTCACTGTTTAGTTTCCAGGTTGAACCCTGCACTGCTCTCACTTATCCTTGCCTAGTTGTCTAGTCATATAAAATGTGTGAGCATAATTACACCGGATAGGAAATCTCCCAGAATGAGCCTCTCGCTTTCTCCCTGTGAGAGGGGTTTTATAGGCCAGCCTGCGGCAGTCCCTTTGGGTAGAGGAATGAAGGAGTTTAAACTCACAACAAAACACGCCAGGCCATTGTGCTCATCCGGGAGCATCTTCAGCTGGCTTGATCCAGCTCGATGTTTGTGAAAGATGGGAGCTGCATGCTTGATTATTTTCTCCTAATGTTTCACTTGCCATATCAGTATTGACAGAAAGCACTGTGTTTACCACTTCAGGGAATTGGGCTATCAATATTTATGTCGCCACAACAATAAATTTCCATTTTTTATGCAAGGCTGGTGCCGGAGTGTCTTTGACTCATGTCCGCAGATTGTGGAGCTTTTTCTGTTTGGCGCTGTAGAACCTGCCCTACATTCAAATTCGTGTGAAAGAGGAATAAGGGCATTTGCTCCTTGGAGAAGCCAAACTCTCACAGTGTGAGTCAAAGGTTGACCGGACTGTTCGCACATTGATTCGCCCGGGGCTAGAGAAAAGATTTCTGATACAACAGCCTGCAATCCAGGAACTAGATTCTGGTGTCTACCATATGAGTAACACTTGTTCTTCAGGCTGAAACACTGAATATTTGTTCAAAATGAGTTAAAATGACAGAACGCTGTTTTATTGTAGGTTGGGGAAATCTAGTCTAGTCCTGCCCAGTCTAGACCAGTTCAGTCCAAAGTACTGTAAATCACTCCAGTTTATAGGCTGTTTATAGGCTGAGACCATCTAGCCCAACCCAACCATAACCAAAGTTAAATCCAGTATTTCAGTAAAATGTATAATTTCAGTAAGTCCAGTAAAATCAAAGTTTAGTTCAGTGAAATGTAGTCCAGTACAGTTTTTAGATTGAGGCCATTTAATCTAGCCTAACACACGTCAGTCTATAATAGTCCAGTCTAATCCATTTCAGTCCAATGTAGTCCAGTCCAGACCAATCCAGTCTGACATCAGCTCCAGTCCAGTTTATAGGTTGAGGTCATCTTGTCTGGCCCATAATAGTCCAGTCCTGACTGTTCTAGACCAGTTCAGTCCAAAGTAGTGTAAACCAGTCCAGTTTATAGGTTGAGACCATCTAATATAGCTGAATCATAATTCAGTCCAATATAGTCTTGCCCATTCAATATAGTCCAGTTTATAGATTGAGGCCATTTAATCTAGCCTAACCCACTTCAGTCCATTCTAGTCCAGTCCAATACATTTCAGTCCAAAGTAATTTAAATCAATCCATTCTATCATCAGCTCCTGCCCAGTTTATAGGTTGAAGACATCATATCTAGCCTAATCCACTTGAGTCTGTACTAGTCCATTCCCGCCCATTATAGTCCAGTACAGTCCATTCTAATTCAGTTCAGTGTAATCTAGTCCTGTCTAGTCCAATAAAATCAACTCCAGTCCAGTTTAGAGAATGAGGCCATTTAATCTAGCTAAATGTATAAACCCACTTAAATCCATTCTATTCCGGTTCAATCCATTTCAGTCCAGTGTAATCTAAACAAATCCAGTCTGTCACAGCTCCAGTCTAGTATATAGGATGAGGCCTTCATATATAGCGTAACCCACTCAATACTAGTCCAGTCCTATCCATTCCTGCCAATTATAGTCTAATTTAGTCCGGTTCTGTCCATTCTAGTCAAGTCTAATTCAGTTCAGTGTAGTCTAGCCCTGTCAATCTATCCAGTATAATCAACTCCAGTCCAGTTCAGTGAAATGTAGTCCAGTCCAGTTTATAGATTGAGGCCATTTTATCTAGCCTAACCCACTTCATTCCATACTAGTCTGGTTTTAGTCACCCAGTCTTGCCAAATTCAGTATGGTTCAGTCCATTCTAGTTCAGTGTTAATCAGTTCAATGTAGGTCAGTCTAGTCCAGTAAAACCATATTCCAGTCCAGTTCACTGCAGTGTAGTCAGTTCGGTTATAGTTTGAGGCCATCTAATCTAGCCTAACCCACTTCAGTCCATACAATTCAGTTGTAAATTGTATAATCCAGTCCAGTCTGTTATCAACTGCAATTTATAGGTTGAGGTCTATTATCAGCTCGGTCCAATTCAGTGCAACGCAGTTCAGTCCAGTTCATAAGTTGAGGTCATTTAAACCCCCGACTTCAGTTCATGCTAATCCAACCCTGCCCTTTCTAGTCCAATTCAGTCTCTTCTAGTCCAAACCAATTAAATCCAAAGTAATCTAGCCCAGTCTAGTTTATTAAAGCCAGTCCAGTTTATAGGTTGAGGTAATTTAATCTAGCCTAGCCAACTTCAGTTCATGATAGTCCAGTCCTGTTATTAGTCCAGTTCAATCCCTTTTAGTCCAGTCCATTCAGTTCATTCCAATGTAATCTACCCCATTTTAGTCTATTAGATTCAATCTAGTTTATAGGTTGAGGACATCCAATCTTGTCCAGTAAAATGCATGACAGTCTAACACAGTCTAGTCTAGCCTGATCCAGCCTATTCAAATCCATCAAGGTCCCATTATCTTTTAGTATGCCCGATTATTGCGTCTAGACCTGCTGATGGCTGCCCTATCAGACCATTATCTTAATGAATGTACCGTAGACATTTGTCGTGAAACATAACACATACTCAAAGGTTAGTAAATGAAGTAATAGCTTTTCCATTAGCATTAAACGAGGAATGAACCACAGTCGATGAAACCTGATGGTTTTATGACTATAGTCTTTTATAATGACACATATCATAGACTCAGTCCAGACCATAACTGGACAGCACATCTTCATTCTGGTCTTTTTCTCTCTCTTTCAGGGCTGTAATGGGTCTTGGTCATGGCAGCTACTGCTTCGCGCTCCTGCGGTCCATCCCAGCTGTGTTTTATGTGGTTCTGGTCACTGGTCTCCGATACCACCTTTTCATCTGGAGCGTGTTTTCTCCAAAACTCTTGTACGAGGCCATGCACACCCTCATCAACACCGCAGTGTGTCTGTTTTTCACCTTTATGGATCAGGAACGCTCGGCCAGACCATGAATACAAACACAGAACCAAAGCCAAACTCAGGTACAGAACAAACGGTGCAGTTGAGTTTTGTGCACCAAAAGGAGAAATGAGAGAAAAAGCGATGGGAGAAGGTTTTCGATAATTCTACTACTGTGAATTGAGGTCAACGTTAAGAATTCAGAGCTTACATGGAGATTTGGCTTGCTCTACTGACCTCTGCTCATTTGTGTGTGTGATTAAATTATTTTTTATATTTTTTGAGGGGTCTTCGATAGTGCAGATAATGTTTAGGAAGACTTATTGTTTATTGTTTATTGTTTATTGTTAATTTGGATCCCCATTAGCTTCCACAAAGTGGTTGCTAATCTTCCTGGGGTCCACAGAGTTGCACAATACAAAAAAATCATTCAAACAAATAAAATAATAACAAAAATACAATTGCTAATCCAGTCACATCACAAAACTATACCCATACATATTAATAGTAGCAGCACAAGCAGAAGTACGTCTATACCTTTAACAACATGTTTACACAATTTCTTTTAAACACATGTGTTGAATTACTTTTACGTATATTTATAGGAACAACATTCCAAGCAGCAGAGCCACGATAAAATACAGTCTTTTTCAGCAAATTTGATTGTGGACATGGTAAAAACAGTTGAGACTTACTCACTTGACGTGTTTTATGATCGTGTCTAAAACCAACATATACAAGCTTTTCAAAGAAAAAACATGGTGTGTGATACTTGATTACCTTATAAAAATATACCAACACTCGTAAATGTAATTTGTCCTTCACTAAAAGCCATGATAATTTTCTATGCATATCAGCAACACTGGCCTGAAATTGATAATGGAGCACCAACCTAGCTGCTCTATTCTGAACAATCTGAAGTTTTTTTAAGTGCTTTTCTGATGCACTTGACCATATTATAGGGCAGTACTCAAGATGCGATAAAACTATTGACTGCACCACATCTTTTAAAACCAAAGACGAAATAAATGCAGAACATTTCCTGGCTACTGCTATACCTTTACCCATGCTGCTTACTATATGATCTATATGTTTGGACCAGGACAATGTATTGTCAAGTATCACGCCCAACAAAGTAACATCTGTTACTTGTTCCACTGGCGTCCCATCAATAAATAAATTCAAATCTGCAGCCCTAGAAATATTGTATTTTTGGCTAAAAATTATGCATTTAGTTTTTTCTATATTTAAAATTAATTTGTTAATTTGAACCCATTTAGAAATTGTTAAAAGCTCATCACTCAAATTTTTCTTTAGTTCAGCTGAAGAATGTGCTGCAGAAAACATTGTAGAGTCATCTGCATACATAACTATATTAGCATTATTAACAACATATGGTAAATCATTTATAAAAATAGAAAACAATAAAGGACCTAAGCAACTTCCTTGTGGAACACCACAATAAGTATTTTTAGCATCTGAAAAATAACCATTATAAAACACTCTCTGTTTTCTATTAGAAAGATAGCTTCCCATCCAATTAAGGGCTGTCAATGAAAAACCATAACATTTTAGTTTAGCCATAAGAATATCATGGTCAATGACATCAAAGGCTGCTGTAAAATCAATTAAAACAGCACCAACCAGTTTCTTATTATCTAGACATGCTAACCATTCATCTGTCATATGTATAAGAGCAGTACTTGTGGAGTGTCCTGGTCGATAGGCATGTTGAGCATTGGCAAGTAATCCATTTGTACTAAAATATTGTAAAATTTGCTTGAAGGTAATCTTCTCTAAAAGCTTACTCAAAATTGGAAGTATGCTAATTGGTCTGCAATTAGAACCTAAAAAGTCTGTTTTTCCCTTTTTAAGTAATGGAATAATTTTAGATTCTTTCCAAAGATTTGGATATTTGCCACCAATCAAACACCTATTATAAATATGACAGATCGGTTGAGAAAGCTGTCTAGCTACCATTTTTAGCAATTTTCCATCTAACTGATCAGCTCCACAAGGTTTATCATCTGGAATTGAAAGCAACATCTCTTCTACAGTAGTTTGATCAACAGACCTAAAATTAAAACTGCATAATTTATTTTTCATTATTTTAGAAATAGGACTACAGGCTGATTGAACATCATTGCCATACATGCTAGATCTTAAATTGTTCACCTTATCGTTAAAAAAGGTGTTAAAATAATTAGCTATCTCTAATGGTTTAGTAATAAACTGACCTTCATTTTCCACACACCCTTGATAATTATTTGTCTTCCTACACATTATTTCATTCAGTGTTTTCCATATTTTCTTGGAATCACCAGCTGCAGACCTAATTTTTTGCTTATAATATTCCCTTTTTTTAATATGATTTAATTTAGAAACCCTATTTCTTAACTTACAATAGAATTTTTTATTGTAGTCACTTCCTAATTTCTGTACTACCTCCTTTGCCTTGTCTCTTTGCAGCATTAAGCACTTCAGCTCATCATCGAGCCAAGGAGCATTTTTAGTTTTTACTGATCTTTTTCTAAGTGGGGCGTATTTATCAATTATCTTATTTATTATATCCATAAAAATATTTAAGGCTTTATTAACATCTTTTTCTTGACACACTTCAGTCCACTGCACACTCTGAACTTCATTAATAAACATATCTTGATTGAATCTTTTATATGACCTAGATAATAAAATCCTGGCTCCTGATTTGGGAATTTTTGTCTTTTTAGTTAATGCGATCAAATTGTGATCACTACAGCCAACTGCCACTGATACTGCCTTTGAACACAATTCCTGGACATTGGTAAATATAAGGTCAATGCAGCTAGAAGTACTAACCTTGTTTGCCTTCATAACAATTCTAGTTGGTTGGATAATCATTTGTGTGAGATTACAAGTATCAGCCATAGATTTTAACTTTTTTGTTAATGAGCAGTTTTTAGCCATCCAATCAATATTAAAATCACCCAATAAAAATATGGCCTTATTTTCATCTGTGACCCTGTTCATACTTTCACATATTCTATCCAAATACTGCACATTAGCACTAGGAGGCCGATAACAACAACCAGCTAAAATTGGTTTACAGTGTGGAACAGAAATCTCTACCCATATGTCTTCAATATAACTGTTCATTAAGTCTTCCCTTAACAACACACCAAAATGTTCTCTAATATAAAAGGCTACTCCACCACCATATTTATCCCGGTCTTTCCTATACAATTTAAAACCATTAATCATAAGCTCAGAATTACTCATAGCCATATCTAAATGTGTTTCTGACAATGCTAAAACTTGAATATTATCTTCAGTGCATATTCTCATCACCTCATGAATTTTGTTCTTGAGGCTACATATATTTAAATGTGCAATAATTAATCCTTTCTTTGACAATTTTGTTAAAAGAGATGCCATAAACTTGTCTTGCTTCCTAACAAAACAGCAAACAAAAATGTAAGATAATAATTACACAATCATTCTAAAAATGCATTGCAATTATGTTTGAGTATTTCCAGTTCTGGACAAGATGACTAACTTGTCATATTTCAGGAAGGCTCTTTCACCTCTGTCCCGGGCAGCTCTTAATTTTGGAAGGAGTTCCCTCCTTCTCAACTGAAGAGCCTCAGAAAAGTCTTCATTTATAAAAATGTTTGTGCCTTTTAACCTCTTGGCTGATGACATGATAGTCTGTTTATCTTTCAAACGTAGAAGTTTAACAACAACTTTTCTGGGCTTACCCCCTTCTTGATACTGTCCGATCCTGTGAGCTCGCTCGATTTCCATTTCGGAGTCATCTAGCCCCAATTTACTTGAAAGGATATCACGAACTTTCACCTCTGATTTCATCCAGCTTTCATCTTTTTCATCAGAGATCCCATCCACAATGATGTTTGTCCTCTTCATCTGATTTTCCACATAATCCAGTTTGACAAAGAATCCGTCTAGTTCCTCCTTTGACTTGACAATATCCTTTTCAAACTGCTTTATTTTTATTTCAACATCCTTATAACCAGTCATCAATCCATCCACTTTATGTTGTGTGAATTCCAAACTAGTTTTTATATCTTGAACATCTCTGATCACTCCATCCAATCTTTTGTTTGTTCCATCTACTACCAACTGAACAAAGCTCTTGAAGTTGTCTTGTTGTTGATGAAGCATCTCTCTGTAAAATTCTCTCTGTTGATCCATTAATTGAGAAAGTACACTCATTGTAACGACTGAATCATCCTCAGAAGGTGCAGTCTTAGATTGTTTGGGAGGCATGATTTCTTACCACGATGTATCCGGAAATAGAGCAGGGAGAGGTTCAAGTGATGTGTTTGTTGAAGGCCCAAGCCTACCGGGCCTACTCCAAAGTTGAAAGTCACACTAACTTGTCTGAGAACTCAATAATGCCCACAATTAATATCAATAAAAATAGATCATACTTCAGTTGATCTTCAAACACTGCAAAATTAAGAATATTATTAGGATTAGTTTGATTCAGATCGGATTAAGATTAGGCCTGTTGCAGCACTGTTGTGATGATGCAAGCTATGGTTGGGAACCCATTATGGGTGTACATGTGATAATCCCTCTCATTCTCTATGCAGTTTTCTTCCTAAAGCTTTACAGATAATGGAGAGTAATTCCTTCTGTATCTTGCAATTTCCATTCCTGACCTGCTTCACCTTAGAATAATACGAGATAAGATACATCATTAATAGATCTCCCCTTGCTGAGATCACAGCAGATGTAAACTCCTCACACACTTGAAAGCTTTAAGAGATCTTAAATATCTTTTAAATCATATCTAAACACAACTACGCGTGACATTTTAGTTTAATCCGTCTGTTGGAAATCTGAATTGTAAACTGATTTATCTTGGGAAGTGTTTTTCTTTATCTCAGTTCTTAGATATGGTTAATATTAATAAAACAAATCCTTTTCTGATTGAGAGTAATTCATTTCTGCATGCTTTTTAATGTGTGATTCACAGTTTTACCTCTCTGATTTGTTCTGATACAGTCGCTGTGTACAAGTTTAAAAGTTATGTCAAAGTCACTTATTAATCAGTGACACTAACAGTGGGACTTAACCAAACGTGATGCAATAACACAATGACCATCACAAGACTTTGTCTTTTTGCTTTGTTTCTGTCTTCATTACATTGTGCTTAGTAGCTCTGCCCTCAGTGAAATCTTATTGGTCAAAAAATCTGCTCCATGTGACTGTATATTAAACAATCATTCTCTGAATGGCAAATTTATATTGTAAGTTTTATGTTTTAAGTTTTGCTTCCATTAATGGTTATGGACTGTTTTGTTTCTGTTGTTGATGATATTGGCATACATTACCATTCTAAAGTTTAAGATCAAGATTTTTTAAATGTTTTTGAAAGAAGTGGCTTATTTTCACTAAGGCTAAAATATAGTATGAAGCAGTAATATTGTGAAATATTTTACAATTTTAAATAACTGTTTGCATATATAAAATGTAACTTACTCCCTAGATGCAAAGGAACGAAACTCCAGTCTCATGATGTCAGTGTCACATGATCCTTCAGGAATAATTTAAATATGCTGATTTGCTGCTCAAGAAACATTTTTATCATGATCAACATTGAAAACAAATTTTCACTTTTTTTTTCTTTCTTTTTTTACTATGTGATGTATGGATGGATGACATTTTTGTTTTTTGTATATTGAATAAATGTGAAGGGATCATACGTTTAATGTTTCTTCTTATTATTGTTCCTGTTATGTTGAAGTCTGTAATGCTACTTAACATCAGGATGCTTGTGCAGTTCAAAATGAGAACGGATAAAGGAGTTGGTGAGGATTCTGGAATCATTTGAATGGTTAAACTCTCTATGATTCCTATCCCTAACTCTAGCAGATACCGTAAAGGAAGTGGGCGTTTGAGATGTCTGCTTCCTCCCAGTGAATCATGCTCTGCTTTGACCTTTTTATTGGCTGGAGAAGTTGATTCTGTAACCTAATGCCTTTTTGAACTGCAAACATCCTCATGGGAAAGAGTAGAGAGCAGAGTCTCTCCCAATGGAGCAAATATAGTCTGGAGGTTTAGTTTGACCTCTGGGATTCAGTTCTGCTTGCACTGTGTTCAGAGAGCCTGATTTAGAGACCCACAGAGCACACTAATTGTATCTTTCCAAGGATAA
Organism: Carassius auratus; assembly: GCF_003368295.1. NCBI lineage: Eukaryota > Metazoa > Chordata > Actinopteri > Cypriniformes > Cyprinidae > Carassius > Carassius auratus. The sequence continues at coordinate 37,652 of NW_020523687.1, read as the reverse complement.
AAATACTCAATATTTGACATGTGAACTATTACCCTTCATTTTATATAAGGGATAGTGTTCAGTCAGCTGGTCATTCTGGCTAATTCAATCCCAGCTTCACATCCTAAGGGTGTTTATTTTGCAATCATGACTCAACAACATTATTCGGCTTATTGCACAGCAGCTTACCAAATAAATAAATGAATGCACATTCAATATTCTTTTGAGTTCAAATTACTTTGTTCATGTGAGAAGAAAGAGTGTGGAGTGATTAGAGTCATAAAAAAAGACCATGTAATACAATGATTGACTAATCAGAATCAAGTATTCCAGAGAGCTGTATGAAAAGCATTAATTTATTACTGATGTGAGATGTTATGCGGTAAGTTATTAGATATTTTGCTTATTTAATTTAAAGGAATGGCTCACCAAATTTTTTATTATTATTTACTCACCTCCAGGCCATCCGAGATGTAGATGAGTTTGTTTCTTCATCAGAACAGATTTGAAGAACTTTAGCATTACATCCCTTGCTCAGCAATGGATCCTCTGTAGTGAATGGGTGCCGTTAGAATGAGAGCCAAAACAGCTGATAAAAACATCACTATACTCAAGAAGGAATCCACATGACTCCAGTCCATCAATTAATGTCTTGTGATCTGAAACATTGCATGGTGTAAGTAATCAAACTTGTAAATAATAGTGATGTTTATCAGATGTTGGGACTCATTCTGACGGCACCCATTCACTGCAGGAGATCCACTGGTAAGCAAGTGATTTAATGCTGCATTTCTCCATATCTGATTAAGAAACAAGCTCATCTACATCTTGGATGGCCTGAGGGGGAGTAGTTTTTTTATGTCTTTTATTTTTAATGCATTTTGTTCTTTTTTGAAAATCAATTTTCAGCGTTGACCGTGGTGTGTGATAACAAGTGTTCATCTCAGACTAACCAGCGTTCCCTAACTCTCTCAGTACTTGCTTTGAAGCAGTTGTGGGTCAGTTCATCCTGCTCAGCGGGTGAAAAACGATCAAGGACGAGCAGCAGATGTGAGAAAGTATGAGAAAGCCTCTCAAATTAAAGCCCCAAGACTGATTCTCTGTTACCCATCCATCATCATCTCTCTCTGTCAGTGAACAGGAGAGTTGGTGTGTATTTAATGTGGTTTACTGTCCATCCGTCTCCTGCTGGTGTCCTTAAAGACTGTGTCCCCCGCCAGAGCTGCTGTCCTGCTCTCTGAGCTCTTATCAGTCATTGAGCAGAGCACAGCTGCTCCACGACATTCGGACACACGCTCCCGTCTGGACTGTCACTGCCTCTTTTTCCTCATACTGTCTTCATTCTCTATGTTTTTCTGTCCCACTTTTTCCACCTTATTTTCTTCTTCTCTCGGTTCCTCTCGCACTGAGCTGTCTTTCTGCCTACACAGGCAGCTGTGTTTTTTATGATTACTTTTAATTAAGACAGGTCTATAATAACTGGAGGAGGAATCTGTTAGCATTCCGATTTAGATCAGCTCATGACAGCAAAAGTAGTTCAGATTTTAACATTGAGTGAAGCGGATGGTGTCAGGTTTAAAACAATGGATTGATCGGATTAATCTCAAGTGTTCCGTGCATTTGCATCAGCAAATTTACATGAGAGTTAATGCACAAATAGTGATACCAATGTCATGTTCTAATAAATAGATAAATATAGATTTAATCTTATTTTATCTCGTTTTGTTTAGACTTGTTTTGTTTTGTTTTGATTTGCACCAAATCAGCATATTAGAATGATTTCTGAAGGATCATGTGACGCTGCAGTGATGCTGAATATTCAGCTTTGCACTGCAGGAATAATTGTATTTAAACATATATTGGAATGCAGTTCTTTTAAATTGCAATAATATTTCACAAAATTAAAGTTTTTACTGTATTTTTTATCAAATAAATGCAGCCTTAGTGACCTTAAAACATAAAAAAAAGACCCACAATTTTTTTCCCAGCTTTGCTATCTCTGACTTGCTTACTAGGGTATATCCTAGGGTTTATAATAGAGCTCATTAAAATCTTCCTAATCTGTATTTTAGTGTTGTTTTACGTAGATATATCTGGTTGTTTGTACAATAAAAATGTGTTTGAGAAGCATATTTAACTTACGTACATGTTTTAAGCATAACCTTACTAAATTAGTTTACTAGATGCTTTTCTCCAAAGTGACTTACTTTGTATTAGATTTTCTGGGGATTGAACCCATGACCTTTCCATCATTAGTGCCATGTACTGTTTGAGCTAAAAGAACACTTAATTTTATTCTTAAAGCAAGAAATAATATTTGTTTTCAGAGACTATCTATATATATATATATTCTCTGGAAACAAGTCTTAATATCCTATGCAATTTTGCTTCTCGGGTAGAAATATTGCTGTAATGAGGTTTTTACTGATAAACAAAACAAAAAAAGTTATTTAAGAAAACGATTTAATGCAGTGCTTCTCTCTCTGGCTTTCGTGGATGTTTACTTCACTCTCCCACCGAGAGATATTTTCTTGCAGGAGTTGAAGCGTCATGTGACGTGCTGTGAGCCGCAGCACTGCTTTCTCTCTCTCTCTCTGGATAAAGTTTCTCTATTTAAATTCTCGCTTTTGAACTCTGTGTGTGTTTGTAGGTTTAAGCACCTGGAAAAGCTTTCAGCTTTCTCAGCCTCAGCAGGATTTGTGGGATATGTTTGTGTAGTGTGTGTGTTGTGAGTGTAATAATGGGGCTGTCAAGGAGCCAAAGGTTTGTGTTTATGAGGAGAATGAAGCTTATAGAAGTGTCGCGGCTCACCTGCGGTGGATGGCAGGAAGAGATAGTGATTTCCCCTCATTTAATCCCTTATTTAAGCGGGCTGGCCGGGACGCGGGCGAACATCTCTCGGCAGCCACCCATGACTTCATTTAAAATCTGCAAGAAGTGCAACTGTAAACTCACGGCGTTATAGAACTCAGGAGCTCTGGACGATTTCCATCCGTTTGATTTGATTTGTTTTGTTGTTGTTTGTGCGTGTCGGACCGCAGCTGGAAATAGCTGAACATAGGCAACCCTCTTGTTTTACTTCCTGTGATTGGATCATATTCTCATCCATAATCAGTTTAGATATCTAACTGGGTTTTGCACCTGCGTGAGATTTTAATCTGTTTACAGACACGTTATATGTTTGTTTGTTAGTTTATCTGTTTACTGGCACTGGATGTATGGGAAGCATAAACTAGCCTGTGTACACTTTAAAATCAACATCAGCAAAAGTTTTTTAAACTACTTTACATTTCAGTTGTCTTCTTGTTATATGCAACGTCTAAAATCTTATTAAACTTAAAGTAATTCATTTCAGGTAAACATTATTGTCATAAGTTACTGCAATAATTGCAAACCATTTTTCGTGAATCAAATCAATTATCAGCTGATAAAATTAAGTGCCGCTTATATTTTTAACCTTTGAACAGCTGATCGTTATACAAATGAATTCAAATGATTTCTGAAGGATCATGTGACACTGAAGATGCCGAAAATTAGCGTTTATTTTTGGTCTTAGAAATACATCTTTATTAGCATAAGAGACTTCTTCCGAAAACATTACAAATCGTTCCAACCCCAAACATCGCATTATAAAAGTAAAACAGATTGTGAATTCAGTTCCATGTTGATTTTAACAGTCTTTCTTTTATTAGTAAGATTGTTGGCAGATTTTATTTGTCGGTTCTTTCCCTTTTGTTTATTTACTTTCCCTAAAGACAGTTCAATCTTTAGTTTTTCTCTAATGGGATGAACGTTGTGATTGAAAAGCATGCATCATTATACTATTCTGTCAGAGATCAATATTTATTCTGCTCCTGTTTCGTGATACTTTCATCTCCATTGTGTTGTAAAGCCGAGCATCTTTGAACCTTTCTCCCAAATAAAGCCCCTGCATTCCCCAAGCGTTGCTTTCCTCTGTAATTACTGGTGGATGCAGGTCGATGGGAGATTGATGTGATAGAAAAACCAAGAAAGAATGAGAGAAAGCTGGAGTCTGCCTGCTACCACAGGCATCTAATAGGAGCAATTTGCCTGCTGAAGTCATTTAAAGCAGAAGATGGATTGGGTCTCTTTAGGCTTTTTGTTTAGAGCTACAGTTTAATAGTAGCTTATGAAACGTCCTAGACTGCTTCATAAGAGCCAGTTTCCTTGATTCTTTCCTGTAAGTATATTTCAGTAGTTAACCATGTAAGATGATTGGTTTGAACTGAATATATTGAAGGAATAGTTCATGAAAAACACTATAAAATCAGCCTATACTTATTCAGCACTATATTTCCAGTCTTACAATGGAATATTCAACCCTGACATGACTTGGCATTTTTCAGGGAATAATGACTTCGATTTCAATCAAACTTTACTTCTTGCTGTAAGATTACAGGTCAAAGGTCACTGCTTCAGCGGTAATGCAGAGCTAAATGCAATGAAAATGCAAACGCTTCGCTGTATCAGGTCTCAAGCTGGACTGAGGTGAGTATTGATTTAGAATCAGTTTTCGTCTTGATGAAGGAGTCTAGGATCTTAGATCAATACTGTTTTTGCTCAGACAGTCCTGCTGAATCGAGCAGCTTAGACCAGCAGGATTCCATCTCTTCATCGGGTCTGGCTAGTTTGTGCTGGTTTGAAGCTGGGTTTGCAGGTGGACTGGGTCAAAATAAGGTCAGAAGCATATGATACACACAAACATAAACACTGCATTGTATATACTGGACTAACTACATGCCTAACAAGAAATCTTGCATTACTGTTGCAGTCACAAACTCATTGTTCAAGGATGCAATAGTTTCTTGTTTCTATTATTCAAGTGGCTGTCTATCAAAGTAGGTAGTTGCAATTTCTTTTAAGAGATGACCTGATAGAAGATAGTTTATGCTAATTCCCAATAAAGTGGACAAATAATAAGTGCTGTTATTGTTAACTAAAACTTTTAAAAATAATTGTTATTAATTGAAATAAACCTGAAATTAAAGAATATGTATAAATGAAACACAAACTTAAAAAAATTTTTAAAAGCTGCGTTGGTGGATAACAAATCATGTTTCTTTTAAGAACTTTAAGAACCATACCATATTTGGTTCCCCAAAGGAACCTTTCACAGTGAACTGTTCTTAAAAGAACCATGTTTTTTCTTTAGTGTGAAGAATATTTCTAAAGAACTTTGTTCCACAATAACAAACCTTTTGTGAAATGGAAAGTTTCCACAGATGTGAAAGTTTCCTTATACTGTCAATGCCAAAAAGGTACCTTTGTTTATAAAAGTGTATGGCATTTCTGTGACCCCCTTTTGGATCCTTTATTTTTAAGAGTGTATTCAGAAACTGTTTACATCACGACCGGAGGCGCTCATGAAACTATTACATTAAAACTCAGTGAAGAAAACACTGAGAATAAACCTGCTCTATACCCAGCGGACCGCCGCTTTCCTGTGAATAGAGCTAAATTATAACAGAGGGGTAAAGAGACTGCAACCGTTGCAAAGCTGAAGCACACCTGAGATCACAAAACCTTTCAGCCGTCTGTCCACTCCAACAAACCAACAAAAACCTCTTCCAGGCCCACTGGTGGACTTTCATCAAGCGCCAGACAATAGCTCAGAGCGGACAGGCATCCCGCCGGACAGAAACGGCCTGACACGGCAAAGTAATGCGCCTCCTGTATGTTTGTGGAGGATCGTTAGACTTAATGGAGGCTGTTTTTGTTCCGAGCTCCTCCCACAAGATTCTGACCTAAAAATAAAGAAAAGAGAAAGCGACGGAGAAGAGAAAGCGTGTAGGAGGAAAGCAGTGAGCATGAATATTCATCCCAGGCGGTCAAATCCAAAGAGCTTTTGGTAGCACAACACGTCTCTCAGGCTTGCTCCGGTCTACATTGTTATTCAGAGGGAAGCACTGAAAGATGAGTGAAAAAGACAAAGTTTGTGCCGTTTTTAATGTAATACTTGGCATTCAAATGACTTCTGAGTGTTTCACAAACAAGCACGTGGGAAGAGTGAAACAGTAGCTGAGAGAAAGAGAGAGACAGAGAGAGAGTGTCTGTCCTCTGGCTGTAGGGGGTTGCAGGGTGACCTCCAGAACAGTTCTGTATTTCCTCATGGTTTTTGTTCTGTGAGATTCATTTGTTTTCTTTGTTTTCTTTTTTTTTTGACCATACTTAAAGGTTGGTGTGTATGGAAACCTATTTCCATCTTAGATCAATAGTTATAATAATAATAATACATAAAAAAACATAAAAAAGGTCACAATTCAGACTTTGTTTCACACAGTTCTGAGAAAAAAAAGTTAAAATTGCAAGATAAAAACAGAATTTTGACTTTTTCTTGACAAAAATTAAGAATCGTGTGAAAAGAATTTCAGAATAGTGAGATATGAACAGAATTGTAAGGGGAAAGTCAGATTTATAACAAAAATAAGATATAAAAAAAAAGATATAAACTCTTAAATATAAAAATATAAAATAATTTTGAGAGGAAAAAGACAATAAGATATAAATAATAACAAAGAAAAAAGTCAGAATTTGTAGGATATAAACAGAATTGTGAGGAATAAACTCATAATTGCAAGGAAAGGTGAGAATTGTGTGATAAAAAAAAAGATTTATTTTATTATTATGTGGCAGAAACAGTGTTTTAGCATTTTATTTTACATTATTAATAGACATGCAGTTAGTAACCACATTGCAAAATGATTTTTTGGACTAATGAGAAAGTTTTGTAAGATTAAAAAAGTTGAAAAGAACAGCATTTATTTGAAACAATAAAATGTCTTTACTCTCACTTGTGGTTGATTTAATGCATTTTTGCTGAATAAAAGTAATAATTCCTTTAAAGATGAAAAAAAAAAACTTTAGTACAGTATATTTTACATAGTCCTTCTTTTAGAAATGATCAAGAATTATTATTTTTTTTTAATGACACTTTAGATCCTGAGTCAGCAAAATCCTTACAGTTGCAGGTTTTTCATTGGCACCAGTAGAGAGATTTATTGTAATGAATCTCTTGTATGAATCTGTTTAGTCCAGTGCGTGGGAGAGTCCGTCTTTGAAGCATATGAAATCCTCCGGAGGAGAACCTGTCTGCAGCTCTGAAGGTCCTCCACATGATAAACAGAATCAACCAAGGCAAAGAAATATGTGTGCATATACTGGAGAGATAACTGATAAATCTACAGACAACATCTGAAGGGCAGGACATGCAAATTAGTGATAATTTCAAGAAGACGGAAGGATGACTAATACATAATCTCAGCACAGGCGCTCTTTGTTTAGTTCAACAGCCACAGACATTAGCATCTCTGCTGGAGGAGGGCCTGGACATCAGCATTTTTGCCAAAATTCAACTACAATAATCACCTTTGGTACATCTTGGTAAGATCATTCCTCCTAAGCAAACTAAAGCCGCAGTGTGTGAGGATGAGTCTGTTGTCACGATGAGTGTAGTCTCCCAAATGCTGGAGCAGCAGAGAGAGTTTTAGAAAGACATGCTAACTCAGTAACAAGAAAACTTGAAGTGATTATGGAGGGAACAAACAAGAGACTGGATGGTGTTATACGGGATATACAGGAGTTAAAGACTGTAATTCACATAACATGTGATGGAGGAGATGAAATCAAGAAATAAAGAAACTGAAGCCAAAATAAAATCTTTTGAAAATGATATAATGAATTCAAAACATGACATTGATGAAATGTTCACTAAGATTGACTACACTCAAAATCAACATAAAGGGAAAAATTTAGTCATTGACGGTATAATGGATGAGATGGAAGAAAGTTGGAGTGGTTTGGAGCAGAAGGTACAACATGTTCTCGACTAATCTTGGACTGGATGGGAAGATTGAAACAGAGCGTTGGGTCTATTCTAAACTCTGAATTACCAGTTAAAGGTTTTAATGTTTTGAGAAAGGAGAGAAATAAATTTGGTGGTGGTGTGGCCATCTTTGAGCAAAGCAATTAACATTCCTTGTAAGTTAAAACAAAATTTAATACGCAATCACACTGAAGCTATATGGGTAGAAGTCCGTGTGCCTTATATGAAACCAGTGCTTGTTGGATGCTGTTATAGACCTCCTGATGCACACGTGGACTATCTGACATGCTGAGGTGAAATGCTTGATAATGTCTCTGATGTTAATTGTGAACTTTATTTGTTTGGAGATATGAACATTGATTGGAATGGCTCCTAAACTCAAACCAAGCCTCTTAATGTTTCATGTCTCCACTTAATGTTCACTTATCCGTAAGATATCCATCATTCACTACCTCATACTGACAGTGTCTACCTGTTTGCACATTTGCCTCTTGTACATTCCTGTGTATCTTAATATTAAAGACTACAGTATAATGCACATGCACATTGCTTCTTGTACATCCCTGGGTATTTTAATATTTAAGACTACAGTGTACTTTCATGCACATTATTTTCCATTCTATATTTAAATACAGTATACATCTTTTTTACATTTTATTCTTATATTTGTTTTGTTTTATTTCATTCTTTCATAGCTATATTTATGTATATTTTCATCTGTGTTGTATTCTTTAATAATCGCACTGTCCATGGAGCGGACCTGACTCACATTTCACTGCTGGTTATATATGCTCTATATAATTTTGTATGTGACGAATAAAAGTCTTGAATCTTGAATAATAATTGGCGGCCCACCTGCAATACCACCGCTGTGTAATGTATATATGTGTATATTTATCAACTGTGATGATTGAAATGTTGTTGTTGTTGTTATAATGTAACAGTTTAGAATGGACCCCAGGAAGACTAGCTGATTGCACAGACTTTCAGCTAATTGGATCCATATAGAAAAAAACAACAACAACAAAAATCTTCTCATTTAAAGGTGCCATGTTTTGCACTTTTGTAGCATTTGATTTCCCCCTCTAAATGCTAATCAATAATGTTAGTTAATGCTGTTTTCATAATTATCATTACAGTCTTAATGACCTTTTTATTGTCTGAATGTTTTGGTCTAATAAAGCAATATAGTTGTGAGATGGCTAAATATCTTGTTTCAGGGGTTTAGAGTTCAAATTGCAAGCATAATTAAGTGTTTAGAATCAGAATAGAGATATGGATTCAAAATCAGAATGAGAATGAAGTAATGGAATGGTAATTGTAATCAAAATGGCATTAGAGTAAGAAGGTGGTGTTATTTTTGAGCTATTTAATAATTGACTGCATTAATGGTTCAGTACATTTTTAATGACTGTTAAATGAATGAGTGTTTTTATTTTCTCTTCACCTGAGCATATGTTCATGTCTTTGATACTGTCACACACCTGTAGTGTTTTACATATGAAATGCTCGATACATCACAAGCATCTCTCTCTCTTTCTTTCTCTCTCTCTCAGAATAGAGTAATGTTTCTTGAGTCCAGAGAGAGTGACTGTCTAAATACTGCATACAGCAGACTGTGAGATGGAGTGTCTCCTGTATGTTTTCATGCTGTCTTCCATTGCTTTCCTCTCCCTTCACACAGTGTTCACTCTCCTGTGGCGCATTTAACACACACACGCACCTGCAGACGTCTTGTTCTCTTACTCTTATTCAAAAAAAAAAAACAGCAAAGAGCTGATTCCCACCAGTTAAATGTCAAAACAACAGCACACTGAATCCAGTCAGCTGATCCGAGGGAGCAGGAGAAAATACAAAAATAACATCTAATTCAAAACAAAAAAACTACAATAGTATAAGTGAAATAACACTGTTTATTAGTGCTAAACATCACTAATGCTCATATGTTATGTGTGATTTGAACACAGTACTGACAAAGAAAGAGTTTTTAGTGTTGTTGTTCTTGTTGTTTGTGTTCGCTTACATAATGATACCAGATGGTAATACCATGGTGTGACAGGAAGAAGAAATGATACTTCTGGAATACTGTTCTTCTTAAAGATTAGGGGCCCTATCTTGCACCCAGCGCAATTGACTTTGTACACCGACGCATGTGTCATTCCTATTTTGCACCTGCGCAAAGCGCGCTTTTCCCTCCACAGAAGCACGTCGCTAAACTAGTGAATGAACTTGCGCTCCCTGGGCGGTTCAGCGCAAAAAAGGAGGCGTGTTCTGGCGCAAACGATCCCTGGTGCTATTTTGCTGTTCCATTAAACAATTGCGCCACTGACCAGAAAAAACCTAGTCTAAAGTCAGTGGCGCGTTGCGCGTTGTTCATTATGCTATTTGAAGGGCGCATGCTTGACCATAATGTATAGCGTGCACAACGCGCATGCACTTTGCTCATGTAATCTACACAGATGCAACAGTTATTTTTGCAAATCATAAATTGTTACACTAAAAAAATATTAACACATGAGATGACGGAAATCATTGTGGTGTGACACGAAGATGTGAAAAAAAATAGGCATAAATCTAGCTTACAAATTATTAAGGCTAATTATTCTCCCATCCCCATACAACACAACTTCTCTGTCTTTCACTGCTCTTACAAGAACATCAGTCTCCTCGGCTGTGAACCGCTCCTGGCGTGCGCCTGGTAAATACGCCATAATAATAGCAATCCATAATGGAACTTGCGCACCTGCTTTTAAAGGGAATGTTGGATGACGCTCTGATTGGTTTATTTCACGTTACGCCCAAACCACACCTATGAATAATGAAGCTACTTCAGACCAACCCATTTTAGATTTGCGCCGGGCGCAAGAGCCATTTATCCCGCCGGGAAAATAGCAACAGCGCCGAGACCCGCCCACAAACTCACTTGCGCATCGCCCTTTGACACTTGCGTTTCAGATCGTTAAAATAGGGCCCTAGATGTTTAGAATGACTTTTAGAAAAAATACAGTGGCGGTGGCATACTTCAGTAACCATATGAGATGATAATACTATGGTACTTTAAAATACAGTATGCCATGGTACTAATTGGTACTTATTGTAGTATTTACATTTATAATTATACATTTGGCAGATGCTATTAACTGGAAAGACTGAAGAACAATGCATTTTTGATGTTCATGCCCTGGACATCAATCACATGCAAAACAATATGGGGGAAAAATGGCATTATCAAAATACATGTCCAAAAGTCTTTTAAACATTGTATATGCACTTGAAAAAAATTGTGTTTAATTATTTTACAAATAACTACACAGAAATTTCAAGTAATGCATTAAATTATATATATATATATATATATATATATATATATATATATATATATATATATATATATATATATATATAAATCATGTATAAGTTTATTAATCATCTTTATCTTTATAGAATTTTCAAATGTTGCACAATGTTCAAAAGAATACAATATTACCATTAGACCATATCCAAAACTGTAGGAAACCACATATATACATCCATGATAATACTGTGTAATACAATAACACATGGCAGATTTGTTTAGTATTACAACACACATTTGATACTCTTAAGACTGGTTTTGTTTAGTTTTGATAATTCCTCATAATGTTGCAGAAATTATGTTGTTTACATGTATTATTTGCTTCATTTTGGCCGTGTATGTTCAGAACTGTGATGTTCTCTTGTGTTGAGTGTGATGTTTGACTCTGTTAGAAAGGGCACAACAATCTCTGTCTGAAGCTCACACACACACACACACACACACAGAGAGAGAGAGAGAGAGAGATGCCTCTGCACCCTGACATCCGAAACGCTCACTTGAAGTCGTGTTAATCTTCAAACGGAGGGAAACTCAATCAATAGGCAGGGGAAACAAAAACCTGCCTGTGAACTGATAAGCAGATGTGTGTGGCCTGCAGAAGATGAGAGCGTCTGAACTGTTTCTTAGGTTATTGTAAAACAGTAAACGTGATTATGAACTTGCAGTTTGACATTACAAATATCTCCTGCTGTCACTTTTGCCTCAGCTGACACAGCATGGACCTTTCAGATGCATATTGCACAAAACATACCATACACTACCAGTTCGGGATTGGTCAGATTTTCATATTTTTGAAAGAAGTCTCTCATGCTCACCAAAAACTACAGCAGAAGTAGTCAAACTGTAAATTAAAATTGTAACGAACAGCATTTATAAAGTCTTTTTTAACATTATAAAAAGGCTTTTGATCACTTTAATGCATTCTCAGAAGTGTTCGTATCTGTCTAAAAAATCTTACTGACCCAAACTTTTGAACAGTAGTGTACCAAGAGAGTGAGGGTGATGAGGTTTATATGAGAATACGAGTTATAGTTTATTTCCTTGCAATCAGAAAACTGACACTCTCTCTCCTCCAGACTCGGGTTGCATGCCGTTTTTTTACATTCTAAGTGCAATTTTTCGCCATGGACAAGTGTCTATTGCTATAATTTGCATGAAATTACATATAGTGTAGGATATGCTACAAAATGATGGGTTTCCTGACTTTTTGATCCAGCATAATGTATTTACTCAGAAATCACCATCAATCAATCAATCACCTTTATTTATATAGTGCTTTAAACAAAATACATTGCGCCAAAGCACTGAACAACATTCATTTGGAAAACAGTGTCTCAATAATGCAAAATGATAGTTAAAGGCAGTTCATCATTGAATTCATTGATGTCATCTCTGTTCAGTTGAAATAGTGTCTGTTTTAATTTGCAATCAAGTCAACGATATCGCTGTAGATGAAGTGACCCCAACTAAGCAAGCCAGAGGCGACAGCGGCAAGGAACCGAAACTCCATCGGTGACAGAATGGAGAAAAAAAAAAAAACCTTGGGAGAAACCAGGCTCAGTTGGGGGGCCAGTTCTCCTCTGACCAGACGAAACCAGTAGTTCAATTCCAGGCTGCAGCAAAAGTCAGATTGTGCAGAAGAATCATCTGTTTCCTGTGGTCTTGTCCTGGTGCTCCTCTGAGACAAGGTCTTTACAGGGGATCTGTATCTGGGGCTCTAGTTGTCCTGGTCTCCGCTGTCTTTCAGGGCAGTAGAGGTCCTTTCTAGGTGCTGATCCACCATCTGGTCTGGATACATACTGGATCCGGGTGACTGCAGTGACCCTCTGATCTGGACACAGACTGGATCTGGTGGCCACGGTGACCTCGGAACAAGAGAGAAACAGACAAATATTAGCGTAGATGCCATTCTTCTAATGATGTAGAAAGTACGGTGTTATGTGAAGTGTTCCGGTTCCAGTTTACCTAATTAATGCAGCCTAAAAATCCTTTAACGGATTTGGATATTAAAAGCATATTAGTATGTTATGTGTATGCCAGGTTAAAGAGATGGGTCTTTAATCTAGATTTAAACTGCAAGAGTGTGTCTGCCTCCCGAACAATGTTAGGTAGGTTATTCCAGAGTTTAGGCGCCAAATAGGAAAAGGATCTGCCGCCCGCAGTTGATTTTGATATTCTAGGTATTATCAAATTGCCTGAGTTTTGAGAACGTAGCGGACGTAGAGGAGTATAATGTGAAAGGAGCTCATTCAAATACTGAGGTGCTAAACCATTCAGGGCTTTATAAGTAATAAGCAATATTTTAAAATCTATACGATGTTTGATAGGGAGCCAGTGCAGTGTGGACAGGACCGGGCTAATATGGTCATACTTCCTGGTTCTAGTAAGAACTCTTGCTGCTGCATTTTGGACTAGCTGTAGTTTGTTTACCAAGCGTGCAGAACAACCACCCAATAAAGCATTACAGTAGTCTAACCTTGAAGTCATAAATGCATGGATTAACATTTCTGCATTTGACATTGAGAGCATAGGCCGTAATTTAGATATATTTTTGAGATGGAAAAATGCAGTTTTACAAATGCTAGAAACGTGGCTTTCTAAGGAAAGATTGCGATCAAGTAGCACACCTAGGTTCCTAACTGATGACGAAGAATTGACAGAGCAACCATCAAGTCTTAGACAGTGTTCTAGGTTATTACAAGTAGAGTTTTTAGGCCCTATGATTAACACCTCTGTTTTTTCTGAATTTAGCAGTAAGAAATTACTCGTCATCCAATTTTTTATATCGACTATGCATTCCATTAGTTTTTCAAATTGGTGTGTTTCACCGGGCTGCGAGGAAATATAGAGCTGCGTATCATCAGCATAACAGTGAAAGCTAACACCATGTTTCCTGATGATATCTCCCAAGGGTAACATATAAAGCGTGAAGAGTAGCGGCCCTAGAACTGAGCCTTGAGGTACTCCATACTGCACTTGTGATCGATATGATACATCTTCATTCAATGCTACGAACTGATGGCGGTCATATAAGTACGATTTAAACCATGCTAATGCACTTCCACTGATGCCAACAAAGTGTTCAAGTCTATACAAAAGAATGTTGTGGTCAATTGTGTCAAACGCAGCACTAAGATCCAATAAAACTAATAGAGAGATACACCCACGATCAGATGATAAGAGAAGATCATTTGTAACTCTAAGGAGAGCAGTTTCAGTACTATGATACGGTCTAAATCCTGACTGGAAATCCTCACATATACCATTTTTCTCTAAGAAGGAATATAATTGTGAGGATACCACCTTTTCTAGTATCTTGGACAGAAAAGGGAGATTCGAGATTGGTCTATAATTAACTAGTTCTCTGGGGTCAAGTTGTGGCTTTTTTATGAGAGGCTTAATAACAGCCAGTTTGAAGGTTTTGGGGACATGTCCTAATAACAATGAGGAATTAATAATAGTCAGAAGAGGACCTATGACTTCTGGAGAGGACCATCGCAGGATACAATGCAGTATTATAGTATTTTATACAATTTCTTTCTGTAAAAATGATTTTCATTTTTCTTTCAAATTCTTTTTTTAAACTATATATGATCTAAAGAACCTGTTATTGATAAGAAAAATGTTCACTTATTCACTCTGTCTTTAGACACATTATAAATGTCTTCACTGTCACTTTTGATTAATTGAATGCATCCTTGCTGAATAAATGTATAACCAACATATTATTAATACAAAAAGTATTAATTTCAGTTCGAACAACTGAAACTGCTTCTCCGCGGAACCAAAAATCCTTTACTTTTAAGCCTGAGAGAGACTATATTCACTCTTTAATTCACCCTTTGTTCCCCGAACTGAGATGAAATTCACTGTGTCGTGTTTCACCATCTTGGATTCTTCTCCTGTAATGCAGACAGACATTCATTCAGGGGTTCATCCACGAGTCACCGCCTGCTTCTGTCTATTAAAGACCCTCCATCCTCTCGCAGTGGCCATAGACTAACAAATAAGACAGACCATGAATACCCCGGAGAAAAAAAGAATTGCACACCACTATCTGAAATGAAAAGAGTGTAAGAGTGAAAGAGAGATGAGATGAGATGCTCTTAAAACCTGGCTCTTTATTGGCTACCACTTGTCTTGTTTTGTGGGCAATCCTTTCAGAAGTTCTGACAATAAACTCCATCTCTTAATGGCAAAGACACATTCGCTCTCCCTCCACACCAAATCCTGTTTATGTTCAAAATTAGCACTTCTCAACTAGTGGGTCATAACAGGTCACAGTTATGTTTTGATGAAAACGATAAATGCAGACATTATATGGCAAATTACTGTTCAAAAGATCTTTTAAGGATTTTGGGGGTTTTGAAAGAAGTCTCTTATGCTAATAAAGATTGCATTTAGTTGATAAAAAATACAGTAAAAACAGTAATATTGTGAAACATTATTTCAGTTTATAAACTGCTGTTTTCTATTGTTGTATATTATAAAATGTAATTGATTTATGTGATGTAAAGCGGAATTTTAAGCATCATGTCACATGATCAGAAATCATGCTGATCTGATGATCAAGAAACATGTCATGTCTAACCCTAACCCTCTATAAAAAAGTTTGCGGTGTAGCAAGAGAAAGGTTCTCTTAAAATCAGTGTGTTCTCTGATGTGTCTTGACTGTCTTGTGTGTGTGTGTGTGTGTGTGTGTGTCAGAGGTCAGCTCTAAATGATGTCTGCCGTCTCTCTCGTCCAATCAGAACTCACCTGCTGGGGCTGACCTCGGAGCTCACAACCGGCTGGATTTTCCTTGAATCTTGAACTCTTGCTAGGATCTGCCCGTTCCCTGTGTTTGCTCTTTAGTCTTTGATAGTAGTCTTGCTTAACTATACTTTTGACTGAGTAAGCTGACTATAAGCAAGTTCAAACCTCTCAGAAAACGTGTTTTCTTTTGTAATTTCTTTTGTGTCTTGCAGAAGAAAGTCAGTAATGAGGACGGATATGAGGGTATGGAAGCCTATTTGTGCCACATAAGAAAAAAAAAATCTAAATTATAATCTAAAACATTTACATTTTGACTTTTACTGTAGGTCATAAAATTTACCAAACCATGATTATTTTTCTTATGTTGTGGAAAACTCATAATTATGACATTAAATGTTAAAATGATGTGATAAAACGTCCTAATAATACTAATACCTAATAATTTACCAAAGCATTTTTTTTTTTTACTTTTTTTTTTTTTTTTTTTTGTCAAACAAAACACACACACTCACATAGTGCAGATCGAATTTTTAGAGCAACCTACAATTTCCTAAATGTTGAGGTCACTGCTAAGTCCTATTTATAAGCGCAGTTCAGAAGTTAAATACATTCTTAAGCACAGTAAAAACTTAAATGAGATGAGATCATTGAACAAAATTTGAGAACATTTTCACTTACCTTCCAGTAATTGGTGTTAATCTGGCACCTCGTACTAATTTCCTTAATTAGTTGACAAACACTATTTAACTGGGAGCCTAGCTTTCCAGTTTTCACTGACTTTGCAAAACGGTGAGCCGTTCTAAAGTGACTGAAACCCTCCGACAGCAGGTTGTCCAGGTGAAGGCCAATAGCAGTCATAGCAAGAGAAGTAAATCTATTCAAGTCTGTGATTTCTTGAATATTGCATCTTTACAATGTCACTATTTTCAAGTCACTCCAAAAAGGTTGGTCATCTACGAAAGACAAACTCATGAGAGGACGGTATAATGTGAAGACTCTCAATGGGGAATCGGTTCAACACTGCAGCCGGAATTGCTCCCCAGTTCAGTGCTGAACAGGGTAAGGATCTGTCTCAGCATACAGTGTCTTGATGTTTAAGAGAATTAGGACTAAAAACCCACTCTGCACTGACCAACCTCTCATCAGCAGATATAATCAAAAGGCTAGACTAACCTTTGCTGAGAAGTATGTTGTGTACACAGAGGAGAACTTTTCCAAAGTTCATTTCAGTGATGATAGCAAGTTTCATTGATTTGGGTCTGATGGGAAACATTTTATTCAGCATCAAACTGGGAAAAGACTGAGCCCAAAGTGCATAAAGAAGTGTGGAGGAGGACGTGTCATGGATTTTGATGGATGTTTTCTGCTGCAGGAATATACAGCTTCATGGTAGGATGGATGCAAATGTTTATCAGAACCTCATTCAGCAACATGCAGTACTTTCCCTGGAATCATCTCCCAGTCAGCACGAAATTTTCATGCAGGTCAATACCCCTGTCACACTGCAAAACAGGTAAAGCAGTCCAACTAAGAACACTGAAATAATGAAATTTCCCCTGAATATTTATAATTTTCTTCTGTACACTACTATTTATTGTGGCATGCAAGTATCTGCTCGGTGCTATTTTTCTCGGCTAATGGCACAGCTCAGTAGGTTATATCATATTCAGAATGCAATTTCTGAATAGGCACAGGCTCGATATTCCTGCAAAACCCAGTATCTTGGATATTTCCGGCCTGATTGGAACAGGTCATTTTAGTCAGCTCTTGGCATTTTTGAGAGCAGCACATGTCAGGAGGTCTATGAATGGTCCACGGACATGCCATCTGAGGCTGAGATTAGTCTGACACCATCTCTAGTGCTGCTTCTCCTTCCATTTCACCTCATGTTTCCTTTTCCTAATTCACATGCCTTTGTTCGCCCTTCCACATCTCTCTCTCTCTCTCTCCATCGGCAGTGGGCTAATCCTCGGCTCGCCGTTCGCTCGCACTCAACAGGAAGTGGCCACAGTTGTTATATCCTGGCTGCAATAATGCAGTGCATGAAATTACAGTTGATTACCTGTCAAAGCACCTCGCCGCTGGAGCGAGATGTGAGGGAATCGCTCAGCTGCCGGGGCCGAGACCGCAGGGGTGAGAATGTGTCGACCTGGTTTAGATTCGTTGTCCAGACGGGTTAATAACAATGAAAGTTATTGGTGAGTGTGAACAGATACAATGAGATTTTCAGCAGATGCTGATGTAATTTTCAGCTTACCGTGGAAAACCGCTCTGGTAGTTAGAAGCAGTCACTTATGAGAGCAAGTCAATGGTGAAGTGTTGATTCGTTATGAGAATCCAGCTCTTCTGTTCGCTGTCGATAGGAGGCTGGACAGAGCTCCCGTTATAGGGATTAAAATCTTGATAACTTTTCAAATGGGACAAATGGAAATGTAAAAAGATTACTCATTTCATTCAGAGCTCCAGAAATAAAGGGTTTGATTGAAAATCCTCCTCTAAAGGGACGTCCACACTGGCTTCATCATTGACTGTGATTGAATTGCTAGAAGCTGACAGGTATTGTTAGTTGCTAGCAGGTGTTTTGGTCCATTTTTTTTCCTACTGAAAGATGGAAAACATGGTTAATGTTGAGAAATTGTAGACATAACACTGTTTGAAGTACCCCTGAGTTGATGTTTTCAGTTTTTTTTTAACCTGGTAAGATCAGTTTCAGATCAATCTGATGGTACACTGATTTATAATGAGAAGAATGGTTTCTGTTTCTATATGTGAGCAGGTAAATTCCACGAAAAGGGCGAATCACTTTATGTCACACCAGCAAAGAACTACAGAACCTTATATAGACAGAGGAATCTAAAAAGAAACTGGATCGGTGAAGTTTGAGCGATCACTCTTTGCTAAGAGTTACTTAAAATTAAATGCTGCAAGACAGACGCTATAAGCTGCTGCTGTTGGACCATGTTTGATATTAGCTAAATAATTGTGCTTTTGAAGTTGACAGTTGGTTGTGTTGTAAAAGTTGTATACACTGGTTTTCAATCATAAATGAGTCCAAATCTAAGTTACATTTTTATTTAGTTTGTGGAAGTGATTGGCTCAGGTTACATTAGATTAGCATGCTACTATCCTATGATGTGTATGGCTGTAGCTAAATATGGAAGAATGGTTCTCCTGCAGGTAAAATACATAAAATATAATAAAGGTAAATTTTTCCCCCTCACAATTCTGTGTTAGAGAAAAGTCAGGGTACAATGGGTATAAAGGTAAACCTTAAAAAAGTTCAAAAAGTGTATGATTGCATAAAACATATATATGTTTGTACTGAACATTTATGGAGCAACAGACTTTGTGTGAAAATAAATCATACAAGTTGTTTAGTTTGTTTAAAAATCTTAGAAATGTATGAGGCGGTAAGTGGGCCCTGAGCACTGAAGGAGATCCATAATAGCTTAATATAGATTTACAGTATATTACATTATGTTTTGTTATATGATTTATATCATGTTTTTAATATAACGGTTTTATTCTAAACATGGTGATTATCTATAAGATGGACACTGAATCTGACCATGTCATGTCAACAAATGGAAAAGTTATTAATTATCATGTTCATTTTTGTGCATTTAGCCCCAACAGCAGGGATGTTTTTTTTTTTACCCCAAAATACCATATTTGTATATGTTCTTTTATTTATTTTATTTAAAAACTGTTGTTTTAATTATCTTAAACAAAACTGAAAATCATTAAGATCTTTGTCTATATAAAAAAATATTTTCAAAAATTTTTTTGTGATTCTCATTTGTTACTTTAATCTACATAAAAATAAAAAATAATAATTAGATCAAGTAAGCACAAGTAAGTGCTGCTTCACACAATACTAATACATTTGCATGATCACAGTTCTCTTATCTTATGGTCACATGACATGGAGGTAAACAAATTATTAACTTCCAGAGTGTTTTATGGAGTACTTCATCCAAAAATTTGCTGAAAATTTACATCCAAGATGTTTCCTCATTGGAACTGATTTATTTAGATAAATTTAGCATTTAATCATTTGCTCAACAATGCATCCTCTGCAGTGAATGGGTGCCGTCAAAATGAGAGCCAAACAGCTGATAAAAACATCACAATAACGGGTTGAACCCACACCACACCACTCCATCAGTTAAGTCAAAAGCTGCATGTAAGTAACATATTTTTTAAGCTCAAACCGCTGCTTCAGGCTAAATTATGAGTCTTCTGTCCATAACATCACCTTCTGCAGTGATGATAAAGCAAAAACATTTAAGCTTTACATTCACAATGCATGTTACAAACAAAAATCGCTCTGTACTGTATCACAAGATGGCTTATTTGATTCATAATAACTACTAAATCCGTGATAATAGCTCTGAGATCCCTCGAACAAACCTTCTAAGGGCCTCGTTCATGAAGCTCAAGCAGCAGTCCAATTGCACATAAATTACTTTATGCAAATCATTGCTTTACAAATGATTTACACACTAATTCTGTTGGTGTCTAATGAATGAGGTCCCGTGTGTGAAAACACCCTACAAGACTGAACTTTCTCTGCATTCATTTATTGTCTGTTTATTAAAAGTGCTGCATCTGCGCAAACGCTATCAATTCACCAGGACGCAGGAAGACATGTGGTTTGCCTTTTAAATTAATGCAACAAAGACACAGATGTCTCTCTCTCCCTTCTGTTCCTCCGTCTTCATCTCTCTCTCTCTGATTAGCAGGGGCTGAAGGCTACGTCTGACTTTTCCTTTCCACTGATGGTATTTGAGTTTGACGCTTTGCATGTTAAACGCTGTTTCTTTTAAAAGCAGTCTCTATTAAGACATTTGAAACTTCATATTCTAGCTGTGTCACTGGATATTCACTCTCAAAGCAAACTTTGGGATGGACACCATGCGAATGAACTTTCAGAATACATCCGCAGACCTTCAGTACCAAACAAATTAGCTTCGCCACCACCACCATTGCGCACATCAAATGCATGGCGCGTCTCTAGCCTGACAACATTCAGATTTATGAGCATTAGAGTCTTCAGTTGGCATGCTTAAGTCATGGGCGCAGGCATATTTAGAGGAGTTAGCGGTAATTCACTGATATATCAGAGGTTCTGAGAGACAATAGCTTTACAGAGAGCTATGGTGAATACCGGTAGATAGCAGTCTGTTGTACGACTAGAGTCATGTCGGGTCCGGGTGTGTGTTCGGATATTGGAACGGAAAAGTGCAGCGGTTCTCGGCTCATTCTGTCAGACGGCTGTCTCAGGATTTTTGACAAGCACGGGCAGTGCTAACCTTTTTGCCAATTGCAACCTGACAGTTGATCATTCACATGCAAAACCAAGGCATTCATAGTGCGAGTCCTTCATTACACTGAGGTGCGGACCGTTTCCCAGAAGCCCCGACGTCAAAGATGTCCCCTTCTTTTTGAGAGGGGCCACTTTTCACAGGACTGATAAACACTGCTGTCATCTTTGAGATTTTCTTGAGAACAGATGCTTTTTTGATCGTACTGAAGCTGGGAACTTGGTGACTGGGAGTTTTTCTATAGAAATCTTTTTATTTTGACTGTGATTATTGCTCTTATTTTTTTGAAAAGGAAGGTCATGTCAACATGTCATATCTTTCAGTAATATCTTAATTTTATCCTGCATAACTCACTGATTAAAGGCGTCAGTGAAGGACATCACATTGTGAAGTAATTATAGGCTATTTCTGCTCTCCATACCTGTAGGCTGCATTTAAAAGGATCACAGGAGTACTTGTAACAATTAAGCAACCTTTTAAGATGTCATCTTTTGGCTAAATTGTATGTGTGTGTGTGTGTGTGTGTGTGTTCACACACACACACACACACACACACACACACACACTTGTTGGTTTCATGGTTTATGGGGACTCTCCATTGGCGTAATTGTTTTTAAACCAAACAAACCATATTTATAAACCCCTCACAGGAAACTTTTTAGAGTGCATTTTTAGATTTTCCAAATATATATATATATATATATATATATATATATATATATATATATATATATATATATATATATATATATATATTTCTGATTTATTTATAGTAGGCATCTGCCTGTCTCGGGAGACAATGGTAGCACCCTGTCCGGTTTGTTCAGTCTTGTCAGTGGTCGATGGCTACCAGTTCCCAGCTGTTGTTTGGGTCAATGTCAGTCAGCTTCATGTCACGTTTGCAGACATCCTTGAAGTGCAGCATTGGGTGTCCCGTTGTGCGGTATCCCATGGTCAACTCACCGTACCGGAGGTCTTTAGGGATGCGTCCATCATCCATATGGTGCATGTGCCCAAGCCATGCAGTCAACGCTGACAGTGTCACAGTGTCTGGGTTGTGTTCCCTGGGTTTCCACTAGGTGTCCTCCTTTCCCACGGTGTCTGTCACTTTATTAACTGTCTGTTCCCTTATTTGGTCACCTTCCTCCTTGTTTGAGTTAATTGATTATTCCCCACCTGTCTCCAGTTCCCTCATTACCTTCTGTGTATTTATACCCGGTCTGTCTGAGTATGTATCACGGAGTCCTTGTCTTATGTTAATGCTAATCCGTAGTCTTGCTCTTGTAGTGTGTTCTTGTCTGTTTTCATGTTGTTTGGATACTCTGGTTTTGACCCTGCCTGGACTGTTTACCCCTTTGGATTTGCCCTTTAATAAATATCATACCTGCACTTGGATCTCTCTGTGCTTCCTTGTATCACCGGTCGTGACAGAAGGACTCCGTCATGCAAGGAACCAGCGGTATGTCTTTTTCCCGTTCCCCAGCCAGGATGGCGGAGCGGAGGGCGAAGTATCTGAAGTTGACCGCCCTCCGTCAAGAGGGCAATGAGGTGGGTGCCCAGGCACAGGTGTTCTGGTCCCTGGCCGAGGGCATGGGATACAATGACACAGGCCTTAAAGCTTTTTTCAATGGCGGGCTGGATGATCCAGTGTCTCAGGAGGAGATGGCACATTTAGAGACACTGGAATTCTGGGAGTTTGTATACTACTTGCAGCATCGGCTTCTGTGGGATGCCCCAGCCACTCCTGTCTCTTCTGGCGGGGTGGTCGTCAGCCCAGCACCACTGCCCAGGATGGCTACCAGCCCAGCCCCATTGCATAAGATGGCCGCCAGCCCAGCGTCACGAGACAAGATGGCCGCCAGCCCAGTACTCTAGCACAAGATGGCTGCCAGCCCAGTACCACAGCACAAGATGGGCGCTAACCCGGCGCCAATGCCCAAGATGGCCACTGGTCCAGAGCCACTGTCCAAGATGGCCGCCCGTCCAGAGTCATGGTCCAGAATGGCCGCCAGTCCAGTGCCACAGCACAAGATGGCCGCCAGTCCAGCGCCACAGAACAAGATGGCTGTCAGCCCAGTGCCACAGCACAAGATGGCCGCTGACCCAGCGCCAATGCCCAAATTGGCCACCGGTCCAGCGCCACAGCCCAAGATGGCCGCCAGCCTAGTGCCACAGCACAAGATGGCCGCCTGTCCAGAGTCATGGCACAAGATGGCTGCTTGCCCAGCGCCGCTGCAAGGGATGGCAGTCACAGCTGACCCTCCGGAGTCAAGTAAGGCTCCAGTGAAATCTCCAGAGTTGAGTCAGGTGCCAGTTGATCCTCCAGAGTCGAGTCAGGTTCCAGTGGACTCTCCAGAGTCGAGTCAGGTGTTCGTGGACCCTCCAGAGTCAGGGCAGGTCACCGCTGACCTTTCAGAGTCAGGGCAGGTCACCGCTGACCCTCCAGAGTCAGGGCTAGTCACCGCTGACCCTCCAGAGTGATCTTCAAGGACTGAGTCAAGTCACTGGTGATCTTCAAGGACTGGTGATCTTCAAGTCACTGTTGATCTTCAAGGACTGGTGATCTTCAAGTCACTGTTGATCTTCAAGGACTGAGTCAAGTCACCGGTGATCTTCAAGGACTGAGTCAAGTCACCGGTGATCTTCAAGGACTGAGTCAAGTCACCGGTGATCTTCAAGGACTGAGTCAAGTCACCGGTGATCTTCAAGGACTGAGTCAAGTCACCGGTGATCTTCATGAGCAAAGGCAAGTCATCACTGATCTTCATGAGCAAAGGCAAGTCACCATTGATCTTCATGAGCAAAGGCAAGTCACCATTGATCTTCATGAGCAAAGGCAAGTCACCATTGATCTTCATGAGCAAAGGCAAGTCACCGTTGATCTTCACGTACAAATACAAGTCACCAATGATCTTCATGTACAAATGCAAGTCACCAAGAATCTTCATGAGCAGTGTCGGGTCAGCACCAATCTTCTGGAGTCCAGTATGTACACCATGGGATTGCCAGATTGTCGTCCTCCCGCTGGTCGGACCACACGGTTGTGGTGGTCTTCTGCTCCACCCTGGGGAGCGTTCACCCTGACCACACGGTTGTGGTGGTCTTCTGCTCCGCCCTGGAGGGCTTCCGCCTTGACCACACGATTGTGGTGGTCTTCTGCTCCGCCCTGGTGGGTTTCTGCCTTGACCACAGGGATGTGGTGGTCTTCTGCTCCACCCTGGGGGGCTCTCGCCCTGACTACATGGTTGTGGTGGTCTTCTGCCCAGCCCTGGAGGACTCTGGCCTCGACCACAAGGATGTGGTGGTCTTCTACTCCACCCTGGGGGACTTCATGTTGTTTTTTGCTTTTTGTTTTTGTGTTCACTCCTGTCCCTGTTCCTCTCTGTTAGTCTGGCCCTCCATCCCTCCCCCTGAACCTCCTCCGGTCCTCCTCCCTACTGGTCTCCCTGTTTTGTTTTTACACTTCTGGTGTCTGTTCCCCATGTTTTTCTTTTCTGGCCCTCCGTCCCTCCCCCTGAGCCTCCACCTGTCCGCCTCCCTCCTGGTCTCTGTTTTGTGTCTTGTCGTGGAGCGTCTGGGAGCCGCTCCGTAGAGGGGGGGGGGGGGTACTGTCACAGTGTCTGGGTTGTGTTCCCTGGGTTTCCACTAGGTGTCCTCCTTTCCCACGGTGTCTGTCACTTTATTAACTGTCTGTTCCCTTATTTGGTAACCTTCCTCCTTGTTTGAGTTAATTGATTATTCCCCACCTGTCTCCAGTTCCCTCATTACCTTCTGTGTATTTATACCTGGTCTGTCTGAGTATGTGTCATGGAGTCCTTATCTTATGTTAATGCTAATCCATAGTCTTGCTCTTGTAGTGTGTTCTTGTCTGTTTTCATGTTGTTTGGATACTCTGGTTTTGACCCTCCCTGGACTGTTTACCCCTTTGGATTTGCCCTTTAATAAATATCATACCTGCACTTGGATCTCTCCGTGCTTCCTTGTATCACCGGTCGTAACAGACAGAGCATAAGATGCATATTGAGGGAGCCTGCTCTTTCCAGCACTTCAGTGTTGGTGACCTTGTCCCGCCATGTGATGCTGAGGATCCGACGAAGACAGCGAAGTGGGAAGCTCTCCAGGTGGTTCTCCTGTCTGGTGTATGTGGACCAGGACTCACTGTCGTACAGTAAGGTACTGAGGACACATGCCTGGTACACCTTGAGCTTAGTGTTCACCATCAGCTGGTTGTTGCCCCACACTCTATTGTACAGTTTTGCCATGACAGTGGCAGCTTTAGCAATCCGTTTGGAGATCTCAGCATTGAGTGAAAGGTCGATGGTAACTGTTGAGCCCAGGTAGGTGAACTGGTCAGTAATATCAAGCTTCTTGTTGTCTTTGCAGATGGTGGTGCGGGACATCCTGGCCCATGACGTTGGTCTTTTTGATGCTAATCGACTGAACTCCCTGCAGGCATGAGTGAACTGGTCCATCAACCTTTGAAGATCCTTTACGGTGTGCGAGGTCAGAGCGGCATCATCTGTGAACAGCATCTCCCTGATGAGCACTGTGCAGACCTTGGTCTTGGCCTTCAGGCGGGACAGGTTAAACAGCTTCCCATCGTTTCTGGTGAACACCTTCTTTTGAGTCCCTGAAGGCGAAGTTCAGCAGCAGCGAGAAGAAGATGCCGGGGCAGCCAACCTTCTTCAGCAGCTGGAACAGGCCTCCTCTACTTACAAGGTCAAATGAATGGGTAAGGTCTTGTGATCTCAAGCTCAAGTGCACTTGAGTTCTGCAGCAGGACAATGATCCCAAACACACCAGCAAGTCCACCTCTGAATGGTTTAAGAAAAATAAAATTAAGATTTTGAAGTGGCCAAGTCAAAGTCCGGACTTAAATCATCTTGAGATACTCTGGCATGACCTTAAACAGTCCATTCATTCTCGAAAACCCTCCAGTGTGATTGAATTAAAACTTCTGCAAAGAAGAGCAGAAGAGGCCAAAATTCCTCCACAGTGACATGAAAGACTCATTGATAGTTATCGCAAATGCTTGTTTGCTGCTGTTGCTGCAAAGTGTGGCACAAGCAATTATTAGATTTTGTGGACAATTACTTTTTTACATAGCCAGGCAGGTTTGGACAGCTTTTTTCCCTTAATAAATAAAATCATAATTTCAAAACTGCATATTGTATTTATTCGGGTTATCTTTGTGTAATATTAAAATTAGTTTGATCTGAATCTTTCAAGTGTGACAAAAAGCAAAAAAATAAATAAAATAATAATAATACAGAGTGTGTGTGTGTATGGTATATGTGTGTAAGCACATCAGATTCCTTGATTAAAACTAACAAAACATATTTACATTTTTGAATATTTTCTATATATATTTCTATAATATTTTATCCTATCTATATTTTAGATTTATACTCTTTTATATATGTTTAGAGTATCACATTATTATGTGCTAAGATCAGAAAAAACTAATGTGTGTTTAGTCACAGGCTTCCTAAATGTTTCTGTGGTATCTGCCTTTTTGTGTACAGCAAGGTAGCTATGTTTTGGATTAGACATTTGTACAAGCTTATTATAGATTTGACAGTATTTGGCCTTTGACTGTTCACGTACCCTTACTATAGTAAAGTCAAATTCACAATAAGCTATGAAATCTCAAACATAGTCACCAGATGAATAAAGATTCTGGAGTAACTGTACACTGTTTGTAGGCTTTTTGAATATATTGTGTAACCAAGATGCTCAAAGAAATGGGGCTAACCAATACTGATGTGCCAATAAAAGTGACTGACAGCTATAGTATCTTAGACTACCAATCATTTAAATCAGGGGGCCGGAACAAAACACTGAGGTGAAGATGTATGAGATGCTTTAGTTACAGACAGATGATAAAATGCAGTTTAAATGACGGGTTACCCACAGCACATAAATCATCTGATATACTGATCTGATCCGTTGAGAGAGATTCCACCAAAGAGCCTAGAGGTGTGAAAATATGGCATGCCACTCTTTAATTTAACCCTTTTTACTTTAATAAAAATAATACAAATTCCTAGTCTTATTGTGCATGTTATTCCAAGCCAGACAGCAACTCTATTTGTTTGCTATTAGTAACTTTCATTACCTATTAGACATTATGAATCATGTGTTGTGTGTTCGTCTGTTGCCTGCAGATTGATCGCTCATGCTAAGTGTGTTCATCCTCTATTCAGGTGTGTTTGTTCTGGAGTGACAGAGTCCTATATCTGGAGAGAATATTCTATTTCGCCGTGGAGCCGCGGGTCAGTCTCCATGACTACAGCTGTGTGGGCTGATCCTGATTTATATCAGAGGTAAATTTAGGATTAGCTTTCAGCAAACGGCAACACAGTGATAGCAGCAGTCGCTTTCTTCTGCTGTTTGTGCCTTTCTGTCTATCAACCCGTTCTGCCTTCCTTTACAGCAAGGTGGAATAAATGAATTTGTTTATTCAGTAAAGATGCATTAAATTAATAAAAATAGGCAGTGAAATGTTAGCCCAAAAATTCTGTTATGAATAAAAGCTATTCTTTTGACCTTTCTTTTAATCAAAGAATCCTGAAAAAATTGGATATTTCACATTTTCCAAAAAATCTGAAGCAGCACAACACTGATAATCATAAAACATATTTATTGAGCTGCAAATGAGCATATTAGTGTGATTTCTGAAAGATCATTTGACACTGAAGACTGGAGTAATGATGCTGAAAATTCTGCTTTGAATCACATGAATTATTTATATTTTAAAATATGTTACAGTAGAAAACATGTAGTTTCAATGTAAATACTATTTAACATTATTATTGTTTTACTGTATTTCTGATCAAATGAATGCTGTATTTGTGTGAGCATTACAAAACTTATTTCCCAAAAAACATTTTCTATTAATTATACCAATCCCAGACTTGTGAACAGTGGCGTATGAAATGTTTAAGATGAATAATTAATAAAAAAAAAATTAAATAATAATTATAATAATTGTAGTATTGCATTTTTCTAACATGCAGAAGTTGCTGCCATAATGCTAAACAATAATTTAGTTAATTTATTTGGGAAAACAATAAAATAAAATAAATGTAATCTAAATTAACTTGTTTTATTCAAATAAAAATATTATTTAGCATCACTGAATCAACCTAAATAAATTGATTATACAAATACTAAATATTAAATCAGGTAAAAGTGGCTCACATGCACGTTACTGCTTTTTACATTGAGCCTCTCCACAACAGTCCACACAATTTCAGGGAGCGGTTCACACTAAAATTTAATACTTAGTGTTTGTTCAAATCCATTACCAAACTATGAGCAATAAAAATTGTGATAATTGGCTTAGTAAGCATGTTTCACTTAGCTAGACGTGTTTCTCTTTTGGTGTAAAAACTGTGGATGAACATTCACATCATTTTCTTTGTGTTCGCTTAGACATGATCAAATGAGCTTAGCTGTTAATGATAGGCTCGCTGGTGGCTCTGTTCTGTAAAGGACGAGATATTGCTGTTACAGTGTGTGTGTGTGTGTGTGAATTGTGCAGCAGTAATTGAATGAGTTCTCTTTCTCACAGAGGATCATGATAACCTCTCTCTGTCCCTGCGGACCCTGATTTAGTTGAGTAGTCCTACTGAAGCGAGGTCTCTATCATCACCCCTAAATTACATGCAACCAACAGAAAGAGCGTTCTGTCATTATGACTCCGGCTGACTTTATTGCCAAGGATTAAGGGTCACTCGTGTTGGCCAAAGATTGTCTGATAAGACTTTTGACTATCAGCATAAAGTCTTTCCAGCCTTGCAACCAATTTATCCAGGGAGAGACCAGGGCATCATGTAAAGTGACCAGTCAAAGTTGGTTTTGTTTTTATGTGCCATTTTGTTGTTCTTTTGGACCCCACTGGCTTTCATCCTTTTTTAAAAAATGGTTTAACATTTAACATATCTTTTTTTGTTTTAAAAAACGATTAGATTTGCAATACAATGAGTTTAATGAATTGCTGTTGTGAACTATAACTGTTAAAAATAGTTTTTGTTTTTTTGAAATGCAAAAATAGACTGAAAAATATTAACTGAAATGGATAAAATATATTGAAAATAGTTTTATTAATTGAAGCGCAAATAAATATATCAATAATAATATTGTGGTGGTTAACTTAAATGATTAATAAAAAATGTTTGCAACTGAAATGCAAAATATAATGAAAATGCCAAAATATATGGATTTAAAATGTATTTCAGCTGTGTTTTTGTAAACTAAAACTATTAAAAATGTTTTTTTTTTTTAATTAAAATGTAAAACATAATAAAAATATTTTAATTAGAAATACACACACACACACATTTTGTTTTCATTAAATTAATCCAACCTGAAATAAAAAATAATAATTCTTTAAACAAATTTAGAAATTTTACTAACTGAAATAAGCTGAATAAGCTACTAAATTACTAGGATTTAAATAAAAAATAAATGACAACTATACAGAAATACAACACCAAATAAATAAATAAATAATCATCGGCTAAACAGCTGAATTGCCATATGAGATAAAAGTTAAAGATAAAAATAATATTAAAATAAAAAATAAATACATTTAAAACATACTATAATAGCATGTAAATAATAGAAAAATAAAACTGCTGGATTCATTCAAACAGGTTGCATATGAAATGTATGTGTTTATTTCTGTAAGTCATGTATTTTCTGCTACAGGACTGCTGTGTGGCTGATGGTTTAACTCTAATGCGTCATTCTGACGACTATGTGTTTGTTGTTCTGATCCTGGTCCTCTCTAGAAGGGTGAAGCCCCTCAAAATAAGACCTTCAAACTGCCAGCGGGCCGCTGGAATGAACTCTCCTGCAGAGATACAGTACCTCGGAGCGCTTCACTCATGCTGTTTGTTCTCTCATGCACTTTCAGTTGGTTTTTCTGTGAGGTGAGAGGAAACAGAGACGTATACAGAGATCCATTTACATTTTTCTCATGGAGAGATTATTTTATATTTTATTACTTCTCTTTAAAGAAAGCATGAACTAAAATCAGACTCTTAGTTTGTCACACCGGTCTTTTTAGTAGCGAGGGATTTCACACAGAACTGATTTTAATAATCCACAGGAGGAAACACATACAGTAGCACAACCACATTTAGAAACCACAAACACAGACTGCACAGACTAGGGCTAAATACACAGGATAATTGGGTAGACACAGGTGAATGGGATAATTAAACTAAATGAGGACAGGAACAAGACCAAACAGAAAACAAGGAACAACAACAAAAACAGGTCCATGCTCCTGACAGTTTTTCAGTAAATGGACTTGCAGTGCAAGATTCTTGTTATTCTTTGCCTTTAAAATATTTTCAGCAAAATGTAGTAAGAAACCTTCTCCGTCTTTGAAACTTTTATTATTTTGTTTAAGTGTAAGTGTTAAGTGTAGAATTATTTTAATAAATAAGGGTGAAAAAAATATTTCCCAGAGGTCTCACGGGTTTGGAACGACATGAGGGTGAGTCATTCATGACATAATTTTCATTTTTGTGTGAACGAGCCCTTTGAGAGTAATATCACGGTCTAAGATGATAACATTTAAAAAAAAATTTTAAACCAAGTTTATTTATTATTTCATGTTATATTATTATATTTATTATTTCTTAAATCCACAATTATTTATCAATTAATGGTAAAATTAAATTAAATAATTAAGAGTGAAATGAATATGTCCCACTGTTTTACTTGGAAATACACAATTTCTTGTTTTATTTAAAGTATTTAAAATAATAAAATTTTTCATTTGTACATAACTGTGTTCATTTAATAAAGTAAACCATGCCATATTATCAATAACTCTCCGTATTTTCCTGCATATATATATATATATATATATGCATGTCCAGATTTTTCCCCTCACATGTTTTTTGATGGCAGTGGTTTTCCAGAGTGTTTCTTCAGCTCTCTGTTGTTCTCCTTGTCTGTCTAAGTGTGAAAACAACAAACTGAACGTGGCAGATGTGAATGATGGTGTTCTTCTAGCGTCTCTGAGTTTGCAAGTGTACAGAAGAGCTCTTTTTTCGCCCGTCATGTGTCTTTATACTGTAAGATAATCGGCTGTGTTGCAATCTATCTGTCTATGATGACAGTGAGGCATTTGCTAAGGTTTTAAAGACTACATGATCAAAGTGAATCATTTTGTGATTTATGATTCAGGAAAGTATCACAGTACCTCAAAATGCTCAGAACTACCACATATTTTCGGTAACTAGATTTGCCTTCTCTGAAGAAAATGTATTTTTGTCTGTGCAAAAAGTGTTGCTGTGTGGTTTCTGATTGTTCTGATTCATTTTTAGCAAGCTGCTGTGTGGATGATAAAGTGGTTTTTAACATGTTAACATACCCAATGACTCCGGTATCTTGCCAATGTCCATCCATGAGTTAATTTTTGCCCATTTTATTGTCCAGCGGTTGAAAATCACAAGTCTAAATTGCTTAGAAATGTAATATCACACCTCTACAGTAGAAAGCACATGATTTGAGCAACCATTCCTGTGTGTACCACAAACCAGGACCAAGTTTTATGACAAAGAAGTTGTATGAGCAATAGTAAAAGTGAAACGAAAAGAGCAAACCAAACACCAAAACCACCCACTTCAGGTTCATGTCATCATGAGTCAGTTTGTTTTATTATCTTTGTGTGTTTTTGAAGGCACTCTTCTGGTCAAGCTGTAACCTTTGTTGATATTTCGTATTCACCCAGCTATCCAGCTTCTCGAGGACTGCTGAATGCACAATCAGGTGTGTGTGTGTGTGTGTGTGTGTGTGTGTGTGTGTGTGTGTGTGCGTGTGCGTGTGTGTGTGTGTGTGTGTGGTGTTTACCAGACTGTGTGAGCCGGCCTGTAAAGTTGTCAGCAGGAACAGCCATTTACCTCAAGCTTGTTTGTGATGATTCAGCCATCACAGATAGCAGCATAAATCGTCCTTCTACTCAATAAAACAGTGTTACACTCTCTTTTTAGCCACATACACACTATAAAGTTTCAGAATTGACTATGACATTTAAAGGTATTATATATATATATATATAATATTATTAAAGCATAAAAAAATACCATAATATGTTTACAGATATTTAGGAAACATGCTAAGTTAACATACATATTTATCCGAAAACAGTGCTACACCAAGTTATATTGCTTTTCAATGTGTGTTACGTGTCAGAATATCTGTTTTTGTTTTGGTTTGTGTGATTCCGCCCGTTTACCAAATAGGATTTACCCAATAGCACTATCTACTGCAGTCCTGGAAGCCTGGGTCAGTGATCGCAGGTTCTTCCTGCCTAAAAAGCCCGGCATCCATTGATTTTTTAAAATGCTTATAAATTAACTCATCATATACATGGATTGGCTTATTTTTTTCCATCGTCAATTCGCATGGAGCTTGACTGACAGGCTGACCAATCAAAAGTCTGAATCCGCCATTGTTCTGGCAAACAAACCAGAAAAGAGAGTGATTAACGCTGTGGGCTTGAACTTGGAAAACTGTGTCTTTCTGTGGTTAAAATAAAATACCTTCTGATGTTCATTCGTGTTTATTTCATGCTTTAATGAGGAAATATGAAAAGATGATTGGTTTATGTGCCTCTTGAACGGAGGCACTGCAGCAGTCTGTCACGACACTTTGGTATTTATTGTTTGAATTCTTACAAAATGACAAAATTTGAAAGTGGAGACTTTTTTGCTCGTTGAGCAAGCAGGTTACTTCTGATATGAAAACAAAATCTGTAGCGCATCAGTTCAAGTGGCACGTGAACCAATCGTCTTTTCAAATTTACATGAAATAAACATGAATGGAAAAAAAAAACGTATTTTATTTAAACCATGGAAAGACATCAATACAAACCATTTTCCTGTCTGAATTTTTTTATTATTATTTATTTATTTTTTTTGAACAAAATGGCTGATCCAGCATTAAGACTGGTCAGATCACCTGTCAGTCAAGGTGTTTGCGAAGGGTCCAATTGCGTTCATTCCTGCTACTTGCCCTTAATCTGGCAACCTGTGTGAGTGCATAGTCTGAGGAGGAGTGGTCAGGAGAAATTAGGATTGCAGTACTCCTTTAACTGCTAGCTGCCGATTTGACATACTTCAACCTTTAATACAGGAGTGAATTCCCTGAATTATCATTTTGTGTATGTTCATGACTGAACTCGATCTTGAAATTGCAATCATTGACACCATTGTAACCATAACATGTTTTGAAGGGGTTGCCATGTCTACTTGCTGTAAGTGAGACTTATGCATCTTTGGGTGTTGATGACATATGAAGCGATCCATTCTACTTTGGTTTGTGGCTTACAGTATTTAAAAAAAAGTGTTTGGATTTAGGCAACACCAAGTCAAGATACTTCCGAGGTACTTCCTTCTCTGTGATTTCCTTCACCACAAAGCTGATATGTAATTCCAATTACATCATTAACAACTAGTTGAACAGTTCAGTCTCTGTGAAGGATTTCTGTAAATGCGTTTCTCACCGCCTGAATTTTTCTGGAGTCAGTTCAGGTTGTAGAATGCTGTTGTCGTCATTCTTGTGAAATTACTGAACTGTGTGTGTACAAAAGAGATGGAGCACTAATGTTAACTGACAACCGAATTTTGCTGCAGTGTGTATGTGGCTTCTCTCTCTCTCCTCTCTCTCTATCTATCTTCATATCCCAGAATTATTCCTCACTCGACTCTCCCATAACCTTGAGCGGAAATGATGGATTTTCCATATACAAAATGAACTTCGGTCGATGAGGAAACAAGACAACAAAGAGACTGTGTGTCTTTTCATAAATCAACAAAATACCCTCATCCATTTTATGTGCTCACGGGCGGCTCAGCTTATCAAAATCATGATGGTCTTCATACTGTTATAATAAAACCGACGTGGCTAATATATAACTCTGCCTCGTCCAGCGTCTCGCTTGATATGAATTTCCGAAACAACAGCAGGAAAAAAGCAATCAGTACTTGATGAAACGGAGCTACTTCAGCTGTGAGAGTGAAGCAAGCTTGTGTACGTCGATGAAACACTCAAGAGACAGACTGTGTAAAGAAGAAAACATGTTGATGTTGTTCCAAAGCATATGTTGGCCGATAGGTAATAGTCTCTCTGTTGCAGGTTTTATGGATCGCATGTTTAATGAAGTTGTTGTTTGCAGATGGTGTGGCTGGAAGGTTTTTTTCTTCAGTCCCCATAAGGAGCGAGGCTCTTATAGGGATAGTTCAACTAAAAATCATTTTATTTTATTATTATATATTTCCCCCTTAAGTTAAATTCCAATTCTGTACGAGTTTCTTTTCTTTTTTTGTGATGCTGAAGTTTAGACATTGTATAGCTCGAAAAGAAAGAACAAAGACGGAAAAAAAAAACTTCACAGAAGTTTAAAAGTATAGTGAATATAAATTCTGCTGTATATTTCAAGTAATCCATCACTAGCCTCAGATGACTAACTAGTTAAAATTTACACTTTGAATATTTTCAAAATATCTGTAAAAAACGAAATAAATAATGTCTGAAATGTAAATAGATTTTATTGATGATTAATACATGATGTAAATTTTTTGTATTGAAATAAGAGTTTCATCTGAACCTGTTCTTATCAGTTATCTGCATGAAGGTTTTATGTAAGATCTTATTTTGTTTAATTATTATATGTCTGTGTATGTATATGTGTGTTTTGTGTTATATACATTTTACAAATAACAAAATTGAAATATTTAACAAAATTTTAAACGTTAAAGTTATTTCAATTAAAAATATGAGCTGTCATATATACATGTCAATTTTTTTTAGTGTAAAATATAAGATGACAGAAACTAGACATTTACCTGTATTTTACTGTAAAAACGAAATTAAATATTTTGTTGCAATTTTTCACCATATATATAAAGGGGATTTACAGTTAACTAATTAACAGGTTTTTACCATTGTATTTTTACAGTCTTTTACTATTAAATTACAGCATTTCTATAGAGTGCAGTTTAGTGAATATTAACTTTAACTAATATCTAATCCATTTTTTAAGTGTCTAAAATCCTAAATTAAAAATCCTACATTTTAAGTGTTTTGATTGTTTCGTTTCCACCACATTCACCTTTTCATTTCATAAAAAAGCATTTGGGATGTTTTGCTGGACGTCTGTTTTTGAGAGTCATACAAGTTTGAAATGTCCTGAGGATGAGTGAGATGACAGACTTGAAATATTTGGGTGAATTAACCCTTTAACCCAAGGTTCCTTGGTGACTCACTTCAAATAAAAGCATCTAATAAATGAAGGTTTCACAGCGAATGAAATCATACGTGCTCAAACCATTCAGGTTACCTGCACTTTTAGAAATACCTCAGATCTCCAGCCCTCTGTTAAACTCTTCCGTAACTCAAAACCTCTTATGAAAAGACAAATTACAAAAGGTGCACATTAGCATATACACTCCGACTGGCATTAACACCAGAAGACCGTGGAGGTTCCTCCTACGCACTGCCGGATCTTCTTGTGTCTCGCTGCCAGCGTGAATCCGGCTATTCCAGAAACATGTCCCTCTAGGCTACAAATTCAGCTTTAAATATCTCGGATTGTCTCATTTCCCGGCAGAAGCTTGAGTTTCTCTGTTGTGTTGTT
Organism: Carassius auratus; assembly: GCF_003368295.1. Taxonomy (NCBI): domain Eukaryota; kingdom Metazoa; phylum Chordata; class Actinopteri; order Cypriniformes; family Cyprinidae; genus Carassius; species Carassius auratus. Next base: position 1,731 of record NW_020523687.1, on the reverse strand, counting down.
CTGATCCCAGCAGGCAGCGATTTTGCTTAAAAGAGTTTAGCTATATCACTCCCAGTCTCCCAGTAACAAAGCAGACATACACGGGTATCCCGCATTCCTGTATCCCAGTGATATTCGTTTGTTGGCCAGATTATTTGACCCCTTTGAACAACGGCATGCTCAGAGACCCTTTTTATAATGTTATGAACTATGATTTTACTTAAATCCTACAGTTTTCAGAACTTGCCAGAGTGAATGAGGTGCATTTGTAGGTTATTTCGGTTGTCTTGTATGTATTGGGGCATACTTCAAGTAAATATTTTACATCTAAGCGGTTTAGGAATTCGATATTTAGTTTCATTGTTTGAGTTTTTTTGGTGACAAAAACATGGACCAGTTTGTTGCTACATAGATCCTAATGAGGTAAAAGAAGATGTACAGAGTTGGTGTTAAATTCCCAGTGAGCTGGAGTGTCTTCATGCATAATAATCCTGCTTGATGTTCTCCCAGTGGCGCAGCCACAACCTCAAGAAAGTCCTGCTGGATCCAATGAAAGCCATACTGCGGTGCGTGATAGTGTTGTATTGGAGATGTTCTGATAGGAATTGCATTCAAAACAATCTTTGCATTTTAGTTATTAATAGAGGACCACTGTGATTTCATGTTCTGGTTCAGATGGGCTTGAGATTTCGTTTTTAATAAGATGGTAGCGTTTGTCTGGAAGTGGGTGTTAGTCGTGCTCTGGATGTGTGCACATTAAAACCCATTAATAAGTACATCTGTGCAACACATGAATAAGGCTTTAAAGTGAAACAGTATTCACTGTGTGCATAATTATTAGGCATGTTGATATTCTGATTTTTTTTTGTGCTTGGAAAAAAATATCAATGTGCCTATGCAGTGTAGAAAAGCTCTCACAGAAGAATAATCCACTTCTTTTCAGTGACAGGACTTTAGACCTGGCCAGACACCATGAATGCAGCACACTGCTGTGTCTCTGAAGGGTTTAAACAAACAGGAAGTGGAGGTTTTCTTGTCTGATCCTCTTTCCTTCTCCTGAACCCTTGGCTTTATGATTATTTCTTGATTTGTTCATGAAACGAGACTGGGAAGGACCCCCTCCACCTTTTTTTCCCCTTTGAGGATATATAGGTCATAATCTATTTTAAACCATGAAATCTTTATAGAAGATCAGAGACTTGAAGACCTCTCATATCCCATTTGACTCATATTACAGCCCATAAGGGGAATGATATAACCGGACAGGACAGAAATGTTAAGTTAGTCTACATAAATATCAGTGGTCTTTATAAAGTTAATAAAGTATTTTATTTGCTGAGCTCATGACAGCACATGATCTGCAGAGCCACATACTGTCTTATTTTAAATATCCGCATCCTAATGGTTTTTAATAGAATGCTGCAAGTGCATTATTGCATCAAAACATGCATGACATTTTATTTTGGAATTACATTCACAAGCAGACATCCGCTGAGGTTTGGGAACTGAAACATTAAAATAAGTCTGGGTTGTTAACAAGACACTTGTTGATGCGAGACTATGCTACATGTAGAATGTAGATGTCAAACATTCATAATAATTCTTGTATAATTATTAGGTTTGTATGATGTGAATTGAGTGACATAGTGACATTTGTATTTGTAAAAAGCAATCGCCATCCATCCAGTTGTTGTGTAAATTATATATGTGGGTGCACTGTGTACATTTATTATGTGTATATAAAGAAGCACA